>NW_015386537.1:21164-41860 GCF_001527695.2 Protobothrops mucrosquamatus
CAGGACTGGCCTAGGGGTATTTTAAATTGGTTTTAACAAAATTTTTAGTAGAAGCGGCCTAGTTAAATATTTATTTTTAATCACTTTTAAATTTTGTATTGTATTGTATTATTGTTTTTAAACTGGCTGTAAGCCGCCCTGAGTCCTCCGGGAGAAGGGCGGGGTATAAATTTAATAAAACTAAAACTAAACTAAACTACAGACAAATGGCTGTCCAATCTCTTCTTAAAGACTTCCAGTGTTGGAGCATTCACAACTTCTGGAGGCAGGTTGTTCCACTGATTAATTGTTCTAACTGTCAGGAAATTTCTTCTTAGCTCTAGGTTGCTTCTCTCTTTGGTTAGTTTCTATCCATTGCTTCTTGTCCTGCCTTCAGGTGCTTTGGAGAATAGCTTGACTCCCTCTTCTTTGTGGCAGTCCCTGAGATATTGGAGCACTGCTATCATGTCCCCCATCGTCCTTCTCTTCATTAAACTAGACATACCCAATTCCACAACCGTTCCTTGTAGATTTTAGCTTCCAGTCCCCTAATCATCTTTGTTGCTCTTCTCTATATTCTTTCTAGAGTCTCAACATCTTTTTTACATTGTGGTGACTAAAATTGGATGCAGTATTCCAAGTGTGGCCTTACCAAGGCATTGTAAAGTGGTATTAACACTTCACGTGATCTTGATTCTATCCCTCTGTTAATGCAGCCTAGCACTGTGTTGGCTTTTTTGACAGCTGCAGCACACTGCTGGCTCATATTTAAGTGATTGTCCACTAGGACTCTGAGGTCCCTCTCACAGTTACTACTGGTCCAGGGTACCTTCTTGTGACCCAACTATTAGTGATCTCTCTACCAAACCACCTTGTTTTGACCTGCCTGGCTCTGTCTGGCTGAAATTGAACAGAATTAGGTGTGATACTGGAAGAAGTGCCTCTTCCCTGTATCAGTGGAGATGGAAAGATTCCCCTTGTTGCGATAGTGGTGCTCATATGCAAACTATTAAACATTGTGCAAGATTGCCCATGACATGCCATGTCTGGTTCTGAAGCAACATCCAAGGCGATTGCCTGGATAGCTGAATTGGACATTTGGACATAGAAGTTTTTGTATATAATTACGTGGATTAGACATATATGTTTACTTCTTTTCTGTCGTGTTCTTATCATACGGTAAATGATAAAGTAAATTAAAATTAATATAGTTTTATATAATTTGATAAAAATATCAGTTTCAATGTATTCAGCTTTTAAGACTTGTTTCATTTTGGCATGAATCAGTCTTCAAATTACTGAGCTTTACAATGTTGCCACTAGATATGGAAGGCATGATCCTAGTTACTTATTATATTTCTAGCAATGCTTGATGAATAAAGCATCCATATTAACAATCAGGACTGGATTGCTGTATCAGTGACAAAATATCTTGTATAAACTTTATCCAAATACAATATTCGGGGAACTCCCATTCAAAGTCCCATTGTGATATTTTATTGTTACAGCACAAATAAAGTAAATAATTTGTGCTTTTTTTTTAAAGCATACAATTTTTTTTATGTTACGTTACACATACACATTCACAAAAAAGAAAAAAAATGAGGGGCTGCCAGAAAGAAGAGGGGGTCAACTTGTTTTCCAAAGCACCAGAAAGCAAGACAAGAAACAATGGATAGAAACTAATTAAGGAGAGAAGCAACCTGGAATTAAGGAGAAACTTCCTAACAGTGAGGACAATTAACCAGTGGAACAGCTTGCCTTCAGAGGTTGTGGGTGCTTCATCACTGGAGGTTTTTAAGAAAAGACTGGACATCTACTTGTCTCAAATTGTATAGGGTCTCCTGTTTGAGTGGGGGGCTGGACTAGAAGACCTCCAAGGTCCTTTCCAGCTCTATTCTGATTGATGTATCAGTTATTTGTGCTATAGCAATAAAAGCAGAGCTAGTTTGGTGTAGTGGTTAAGGCATCAGGCTACCAATTGGGAGACAGCAAGTTTCTATCTCACCTTAGACACAAACCCATCATGGGCCAATCACTCTGACTCAGCCCTAGGAACCAGACAAGGGTGAGTCACTTCTGAAATCTTGCCAAAATATGAATTGCAGGAATTCATCCATGCAGTCGCCAGAACTCAACACTGACTTGAAAGCACCAAAATACACAAACACACACACACACACACACAAACACAGAGAGACAAATCCAGTCTCTTTCAACACCTCCCTTAGCTTAGGTGATTGATAAAATTAATCAGTGCTTTGTTATGTTAACTCTTCCTTTAGACAGCTGTGTTTATTTTCATTTATAAATTAGAGATGGGGAGAAAAAGAAGGAGAAATAACTCTTTTTCTTGAGCTCGTTGGAAAGTCAACACATTGGGCATGCTTCTTCAGGGCATTACTCCTGGTCTCTAACCTGGATACAAACTACAAGCCATTTTCAATCAGATCAGCTTACCCTGCCACATGCATAAGGACAATTTGTCGTCTTCAAGAAAGTAATTTTGTATCTTGGAACAGAATAAGGCTCTAGAGAAATCAAAGCTTTTCTGTCTCATCATCAATTACACTAATTATTCTTGCTGTCCTCATGCAAAGTAAAGCATATTGTAGTCTGCTGTATGTTGCAAAACAAAATTACACCATTTTTAAAAAACAAGTTAATAGCTGTCTATATTCAAACATAATTTTATAATCAGAAAGCTGGACATCAGATCATAGCTCTTACTTCTTAGTTTGGAAATGTTGGTTTCCAAAACATTCTCTTTCATAATTGCAATATTGTATTTTAATTAGAACAATTATTACCTTTAGGTCTTACCAGTTTAACCTGAAACAAGGAGGTGTAGGACTACAATAATTAAAAAATACCAAAAGAAATCAAAAGCAATGTAAATAATAAAGCCATAAAGGACAGATAACATTTCACTAGCAAAATTCATTCCAACTGGGTTCAAGCTGACAAATTCAAACTAATGTGAACATAGCACTTTTCTAAGGGTATAATTAGTAATGCATTTGACTGTACCAGTGACTTATGCAATATCCTGCTTAGGAATGGTGTAAAATCTAGATAGAAGCCACCCTCCAACTACAGCTACCTACCAATGCAAAAACTTGCCAGAACTTACCTGGCAAAAGATATAATGACAGACATCATTTTGAAAAGAGCTTTATTTGGTTGTAGCTGTTGTGAGAACCCAGGTACACAGGTGTAATTCTGTTTCTACATTTTTTGGTAACATTAATCTGAATTATTCTATTTTCTGTAGAGATCTGCACAGATTTATTAAGATTAACAATGTAGAATTTTGGAGACCTTTCAAAGGACTTCAAGATCTTCTTTCTATCGTGGGGAAACTTTAAAAAAAAATATCTATCTGACTATGCAAGAGTATTGCACACAGTCTCTTGTGTGTCTTTCAAGAATGTCTCCTTAAATTAAAAAGAAAAATTGAGGAATAAAATGAAAGAAATTTCTTTCATTTTTTTCCTTGTGTCTACATTTTCTTTTGTTAATCCTAGAACAAATCAGGAACAAATGAAAATTAATTGCTTTTGCCTGTTTAGAATAAAGTCACATTCCTGCCAAGCAATGCCTATGTTTGGCTTGTGTGAGAAGTCTCATTGTTCTGGGCAGTAACAAATAAAATGCAGTGGTATTGTGATATTTACCACAAAAGCAAAATAATACCTTGAATGAAATTGTAACAGCTGGGGCCTAGCCAAACTGCATCTTGTCTTGTGTGTGTTATGTGGTGTTGTCTTGTCTTGTCTTTCATGTAAAGGCTGCCTGGATGGTAAGCAACTGCTCTTGCTACCCTTGCTCATCCCTAAAGCTGGACAAATGGCCTAAAAATTATTATTTTTATTTCTAGTTGCCTCTGTTATAAATTTTCTGCTATTGTTTTGGAAAAGAAAGAAAGAAATAGATTCAGTATTATGGATACATTCTGGATAAGCCACCTGAGAAGGTACACAAAAATAATACAATGAATGTATTATTTAAAAGTCGCAATTATAAACAAGTATATAACTATAAATAATTGTTTTGGATATTGTGTCTTTTAGCTAACTCTGAAGCTCTGCTCTGTATCTGCATTTGCATATAAAAGTGGATTTTGACTGGAGAAATGGTATTTGTTCAATGTTCAATGTTCTGTGTCTTTTCTTTAAATCGGAGACTCTAAGCAATAAAACTGGGTCAGTGTTTTTGAATGAGAAATGGTAGAGAATAGAATGAGTTGCATTTTGGAAGAAATTAACCCTCTTTCTTTCTTTCTTTCTTTCTTTCTTTCTTTCTTTCTTTCTTTCTTTCTTTCTTTCTTTTAAGATGAACATCTGTGTCCTTCTTTGAAGGAAATGACAGTGCAAGGCTTGGTCATTACAACTGCAGCACAAGCTCACCATTTATAAAATTCTCCGTTTAAGTATAGAAAAAGTAGAAATGAGTTTAAAAAGATTTCATTTTTCCCTGGTACTATTTGACAACAATATCCAGAAGCCTTTGTTTTAGTGCCAAAAAAGAAGAAAGGAAAACTTGTGCTTATTTGAAAGAGAGCATTATACAGATATCCTCTAATTAATTTCTATTTAAGCTTAGGAATAACATAAAATATTATTGCATTGTGTGATTTTTAAATATATGCCTTATTTTATCATCCAGGGAACTTAAACTTTTGCATTTCTAATGAAAAGAAATGTTAAAATTGGAGTTGAAAATAATCCTCTGAAGTCCATCAGAAGCCCACTACTGTTTTGAAACATTCAAAGTGCTTGGAAGTATTATCAAAAGACAGAGCAGGAAAAATGGATGATTTTATTTCGTTGCAGCAAATACTGCACTGATATTTTGCTATAAATTCTTTGATCAGCATTCTGATTTTTAAAAATACTGCATTATTCTCACTCTACAAACATAATATTCTGATCAACGTATACATGACGCAGTCTGAATGCCATAAATTTTATTACTTTTTTTTTAAAAAAAAAAGTAAAATCATTTTGGGAACCATACGCCAAGTCTTGGATTTCTGAGTGAGGAAAATAATGAACTGGATGTCTCCAAAAGAGTGGAGAAGATGCTGCAGCAATGACTGATGGACCAACAGCACGTTGCCTTCAGCAGAACCTCTCTGGACAAGGAGAAGAAGAGAGATTGCCCACTTGTGCTCTAAATGGCTACTCCTCCACAAGGAAACCATAGGACAGCAGCTGACATATGGGGACCAGGATTTAAGAAAACCATGGTGGAGCTTTTAAGGACACTGGGTTTGTCCACCTCACTTTCTAATAACTTTGTAATTTACAATTATTTTTCAGTTAAAAGAAGTCTTCCAAACAAAAAAATTGAAAAACTACCTGGTGAATAAAATTTCATCATAAAGTAGAAGAAAGGCTAACTAATAGTTTAAAGAATGTAAAGCAAATGCCAGAAAGCTAAATAAGAATTTAATGTAAGAAAATTTTAAATGGATTATGAAACCAGACAATTTTTTAGAATATTAGGACTTTTTGCTAAGACTTTTTAAAAAAATGAATAAACCAAATAATATTTTGGTGGAAAACAATTTGTTTAGTCTACTTGTGCTAGGAAAAGGTCCCACCTCTACCCCATTTAAGTATTGGTTTCGTTTATCTGCTTGTTAATTTTAATATTTTAATTTCAGTGTCTAATGTTTTAAATGTTATTAATCATTTAATTGCTTTATACTGTTATTCATGGAATTGTAAGTCACTGAGAGTCACTTGATAGTGAGATGGGCAGTATATAAATTTAATAAATAAAAATAAATAAATTAGGAAAGAGATCAATGATGAAAGTTGAAAATAAAAACAACAAAGATATGTGAGACTTTATGAATATAGAAATGGGACGCTAGAGATTACTAATATTTTCACAAAAGATTATAAAGAAGAAGTGAATGATATGACAAATAATATGGAAAAATATTATTTTATGCTTCCTCCGTCAGGCTGAGCATGCAGGGGCCATGGCATGGTGCTACCCCCACCCTGCCACCTGCCTCACCTCACCTCATGGTGGCAGCATCGCCCCCGCCAGACATGCTTGCTGCCTCCTGTGTGAAAAAAAAATAAATATCACCCCAAAATAAGTCCTAATGGGTCTTTTGGAGTAAAAATTAATATAAGATCCAGTCTTATTTTTGGAAAAAATTGGTATCTATTTTCTCAGTTGGATAATGAAACCTCTGCAAGCAAAGAACGAAAAACTCAACAATTCGATCCCTATGGTACAAATATTCTTTCATATTGGAAGTGTCTCTCTTCCAAGATTTTTCTACTGTTCAGAAAACATTGAACTGACCTTTTAACCAAATAATATTAGGTGCAACTCTAATTTGTATGAGTCACTGTAGAGGGCCTGTCCTTTTTTAATACAAAATAGTTTCCTTCCAAAGGGAGCTATCAAGATCCTCAAGTCACAAGAGAGTCATGCCTTCCCTATCAGAGTCCTTGGATTTAAATCCTTTGAAAGATAGCCTCAATTCAGCAAGGAAATCCCAGAAATATGTTACTTAAGTATTATGCAGAACTAATAAGAAAAAAAAACTGAATTCAGCTCAGAATAATTCTTTGCATCATGATCTGTCTTCCCTTCACCCACAGATATTGAATGGCAAAACAAGAAATGACCATACATTTTTCATTCATCCAAAAAATAATAAAAAGTCCTGAACCAGACTTTTCCATATTATTTTTTTATATTCTGAGATGACCTTAATCTGGTTGTTGCTTTCTTCATGTTAACAGCCAGAAAGAAATAAAAGAAATAAAAAAAATCATATAGTCCATACTGTCATTTCCCAAAAATTAGATCTATTACATATGGTGATGTTCAGTTATTAATATGGAAGTTTCTTTCTGACTGGCCCTTAAATTGTAGTGGAAGTCATTTATTTCCCTTTGGATTCCACATAATTAGTAAGATAATACTAGGAGATGAATAAGTGAAAGAGAAGAGTGACAATCAAAATAGATCTCAAGATACTAATATTATGGACATCTTCTGAATCTCCTAGGTCTCTTTTTTCCCTTTCTATTTCTGCTAATTCTTTATCATCTAATTCTTTAAATGATATGTCACCCAAATACGAAACCTCATCTCTTGAAAAAGAATGATAGAAGTTGGTTGACACTCGCTTTGATTAATAGCTGCCAGTATTTAGAGTGCAGGTTCTAATAGTATTGCCCAAAGGTAATCACAAGAATGAGAATCTATGCTATCTTATTTTACTCAAGCTGTCAATTCAGGGATCCCCAGTGATTACTGCCCTTTGACTCACATAAAAGGAAGACAGCTCTGCTAATCCATGAGAAAAATCAGATTCCTTTATTAAGACCAACCATATTGCCAGGAAAACATATACAGGCTTTAGTGTTTTCAATTAGCCAGGTGGGATGAAAAAGAAGTAAGAATAAGGGGATGGAAAAGGAAAGAATAAGTTGTAAAGTCCAAAAAGAACCTGACCTAGATTTCTTGTTATAAATCCTTCATTTTATATCAGGCTTTAAAAGGTCCAAGATTGCAGACTGAATAAATTATCCACTTAAAATTATGACTTAATTTGTTGAGATTAAAGTAACAACAAGTGGAATCTCTGTTTCTTAAAATACACACATCATTGATAATCCAGATCTCTTCACACAAACCTGAAATACTTAACTTATGTAGCTGCCCATCTTGTATTGAAATCTGGAGGGTTCCCAATCAATAATTATAACAATATCAATAATAAAACAATATATTAAATCTATTAAAACCATAAACATTAAAAACCTGGCACCAAAGTTTAAATTTCAACATAGAATCCCTTATGAAATCCTTTCACCCACCTCACCCTATTTGAGCACTTAGGGGAAAAAAATATGTCTTCAGTCCTTTTTGAAAGGTTAGGAAAAAAGAGGCCTGCTGAACTTTGGGAAGAAGGATCTTCCATAGTGAAGGGGCTGCCATGGAAAATAGCATTTAGACTTATGTACCGCCCTATAGTTCTTTACAGCACTTTCTGAGCGGTTTCCAATATAAGCATTGTTTGCATATCATCCCCAACAATCTGGGTCCTCAGTTTACTGACCTGAGAAAAATCGAAGGCTGAGTCAACTTGAGCCCCATCAGGATTGAACTCCAAGCCGTGGGCAGAGTTTGCCTGCAATACTGCATTTTAACCAGTGTGCCACCAAGGTTCCAAAAGCCTGCCAAACAATAACCGTAGTGCCATTATTTCCTTTGCCCTTTTCACAAGTCACATTTTAGTAAGCCAGTATCAGAAGAATGGATAGAAAAAATGATATCAAAACACTGGGTGAAGAGTAAAAGTACTTTTGCATTTAAAATTCAGGCCTCATTGATATGTCTTATTAGTCAGATCACACAAAAGTTTCCTGTGAGGGAATGGCACCATGTGAAGGAATGACACTGGCATTGAAACAATGCTGTTGTCTTTTCAATCTCAGTAAGACATTAATGTAGGAAAGACATCCCTTTGGGAATGGCTGCAGAAAACCTCTCCAGCAGGTCGATAGGCAAGATTCCTGGAGGGGATGAATCTCTTTGGCAGTGTCTCAGAGCCCATCACATCACTCAAACCTCCCCTTTAACTTGGTTAAGGTATGCAAGAGATGCTGCCATTTTGGTAAGTCTGACTAACTCAGACGCACCAGAAAAGCCTTCTGCATTTAGTTCCATGCACTGAGTCACTTTGGCTCTACAATCCGTCCATCCATTGTCACAGGGTGATGCAAAGGAAGGTTTCTTTAATTGAAACATACTGCTAAAAATCTCTTTTCTACCCAGACAGAAGGTCCTTCTGCAAAGCCTGAAAGAATTGCAGAGCTAAGTTAAAGCTCCTAACTGGCAGCTTTAAATGTTGGTTTGCCATCTTTAGATCCAGAATATGATTGCAGTTTTGATAGGAATATCCTGTTCCTGACATGCCTGGAAATAATGATAACGTCTTTCAAATTCTTTAAGCGAAGAAATCTGCCTTTGACTTCTCCAAAGGAAGTTGTTTTCCAGCTTGTGACTTTTCCCTTCATGTGCAGCCAGCTTGACCAAACAGTAATTGGAAAAGAAAAGGTATTGTGACAATCTCCAAGAAGCCTGAGGATTCAGCAGAGGTTATACTAGTCCGAGGACAAGTTTAAAAAGGACAGGAAAAATGGCACTCACTTCCCCAGCCTTCCTTCAAGAAATAATGGGCATTGCAAGGCCACAGCTACTTTAATGAATCTGCTGCTTGCTGAAAAGCGCAGCCCTCTGGGAAGCGTCCCTGAATCAGCAATCTTCTTCAGATGAAGAACCTGTCAAAGGCCATATTACGAAGGATAAATGAACCAGCGTAAGGGGACTGCAACAGTAACAAAATTTTATTTCATTTAATGGCTTTTAAAATATAACTAAAATTAAAACACATTGTTTAAATACAGCGAATATGGTTGTCCCAATATATTTAATAATTTCTTCCACCTGTTGTATTAAAATTTCCATTTGGCAGCAATTTTTTGGATTGCAACCAACACGTTTTCCGTTGCCTGGGATTCTGAAGCCTTGTAGCTGTGATCTATCACAGTATCTTAACTGCTTCAATTTTACATATTTACTCAGAAGTAAATCAAGTAAATATTGATACTCAGTGGTATCAATAGCGCTTATTCCCAGGTAAATGCACGGAAATGGTTGTCCTATATATTTCTGATGTTGTTTGTAATAATTGAGCTACATACTTTTGCATTAAAAATAAATATTTTGATAATTAAACAATGGAACTTGAATATTATATATTATAGTTATGTTGTGTATCACATCCCCAGAACCCAAATATATTTTATGCATACATATTGAAACAATACTGAAAAGTAATGATATTCATCCCATCTTTATACTGTACTCTTTTAATAAATTCCTTTAATTAAATAAATATTGCAGAATCCAATTTGGATTGGTCACCAGGACCAGAAGTTTTGTCTTCCGAGCTTTCGGACTTGTGCTTGGAGGCCATCATCAGGGAACTTCCCTCTCGGAAGCTCAGAACGTTAAACCTCTGGTCCGGGTGACTGACCCAGATTGGATCCTGCAACATTATCCTGGGACATGTATATTCGCCTTCATTCATAAATAAATATCTTTTGAATATTCTCTACTATCCCATCAAGAAAAGGGAGAGGAGAGGAGAGGAGAGGAGAGGAGGAGAGGGAATGGACAGGGATGGGCAAGGGTGGGGAGGGCAGGAAAAGGGAGGGAAGGGAATCTCCAAATATAAAAAGAAAGCTGTCTCATTGATGAACATTTGTCTCACTTTATAGACACCTGATATTCATTTCCAAATAATCTCATTCATCTTACTCTATAGAACCACTGAAAGCTCCTTCTTCTTCTTCCCAGCATTTGAAATAGTGCATAATCAAATACTAAGGTGGTAGATGCATTGCCAAACAAACAACCACCCAAGTTTCAGCATCTGTTCAATTCTATTACTTATCAAAAGTCTCTAGATTGAGAAATTAAAGCTCCAACTTCAGCCTCAAAATATTTCCAACATTCTCCAGTCATTATGAGTGATTAAAAGTAAAAAAACTTTTTTTCATAAGCAATAGGAAAGAGCTGGTATCTTACCTTAAAAAAGTGGGGGAGGGCAGAATGCTCACACATGCCTACAACAAAATGATTTTCCCCCCAGACCTATTTAATGCCTCTCTCTTCCTCTCTGAAAACTGACCTGATATGATCAGCCATGGATTCATTCTTGTTCTGTTATTTTAGGTTTTGTTGTTTTAGCATTTCTTAAAATAAGAGTTTTGTCATGTGCTCATTGGTGCCACAACATATGTTTGGCAAATTGCACACTCATACTATGCATATAGGATAATAAATACATCTCATTCTCTAATACGACTTCGGCCAAAAAAACTAATGTTTGCCCATGTGGACAATTTTTAGAACTTAAGATCAATAAAATTATTTGTTGAATATTCCTTTGCTGTAGTCACTTTATTGTGTAGATTTCTTTACCAGAGCTGAAGAAGCTTCTTGGATGAGAAGCGAAATGTCTTTAAAAAAACAACAACAAGAAAGTCCAGTTGCCTTTTGAAAAAGCACCTTTGGGACAACCATGAACCTGGATGACTGAGAATTTCCACAGACATTTCTTTATCAACTGTTGATGAGAAATTAGAGCTAGTGGACAAAGCTGTTAGCAGTTACACACCACACCAGTGTATAATAGTTTTCATTCCATATGGGTGCCAATGTGGAAATAACAATAGCAGCAGTTCTGGAGTTTTAAACACAATGTACAGGGGTCTAAAGAGAGGTTGTTAAATCTATCACTTTGAAAAACTAAAAGATGAGAACATGAACCTTGTTTTAAGAATGTTTATTCAAACTAGTCAGTCCTAGAAGAGATCAACCCCGACTGCTCTTTAGAAGGCCAGATCCTGAAGTTGAAACTCAAGTACTTTGGCCACCTAATGAGAAGGAAGGACTCACTGGAGAAGGGCCTAATGCTGGGAAAGATTGAGGGCAATAGAAGAAGGGGACGACAGAGAATGAGGTGGCTGGACAGAGTCACTGAAGCAGTAGGCATGAGCTTAAATGGACTCCAGAAGATAGTAGAGGACAGGAAGGCCTGGAGGAACATTGTCCATGAGATCGCGATGGGTCGGACACGACTTCGCAATTAACAACAACAAAAATTTAGTGAAAAGAAAGCTAATATAGCTTTGAACTGATAGTTAACTTTGATTAAGAACCTGAACAGACTAGTCTATGGAGAATTGATTTGGCAATGGCCATTAGGCACAAAATATGTATTCAGCTGAGAGTCTGTGACAAGTTGTAAGAGGGTCTCTATTTTTTTCAACCTAAAAGTTATCTATACCTTTCCTGCTCCATAGTAGGCAATGGGGGGGGGGGGGAAGGGAAAAAGAAGAAGTCAGAGAAAACAGGTCTCCTCATTCCCTTTTTGCTCTGCCTCCACCCACTAAAGACTATTGCCTTTCTTTTGTTCTTGGACATTGGTCTCTGTCCTCTATGAAAACTATAATATAAAAGTAGTGTGCTTTTTCAAGAGATGCTATTTTGTTCTCCTCACTCTAAATTCCGTTCCCCCTCAGCAGAATTCTACAACCACTTACGGTAACATGTTCATTCCTCTTTGAACAGCATGAAGTTTTGCATTTTCAGACGTTTTCTCTCAAATATTTTTATCTATTGCCACAAATGTGTGGTTTTGTAACAGTCCTAGAGACATTATTTTTGTCTAGTTATTATTTTGTCATTCAAATAATGATTTCGCTGTTTACACACAGAACTATTATTTCTATCAGTCTGTATCTGCGTGATATGAAAAAATACTAAGGACAAAGATTGCTGGAAATGAAAAGTCTATATGTACCAATGATAAAAAAAAAGAGAGAAATATATGAATTGTCACAGTACTTGCCTTAAAACCCCAGGAACCAGGGTGATTTTCTTTCAAGCAAATTCAGTGCTTAGACCACCGAGTAAGTCCATTTTCCTTTTATATTTTCCCAATGTTATTTTGATATAATAATTTGCACGGTGTGCAGTTATTACACCTTCCCACCCCATTTTGTTTTAAGTTTAATCATTGGTTTATGGCTCTGAGTTTCTGAACCATATGGACTAGGAAAAAATATGCCTCTTTCAAAAGTGTAAAGATTTTTTTTTTAAAAAGAATCTAACAGCCTTAAAAGCTAAATCATACTGAAAAACATTAGCCCAGAGAATGAAGAAAGAAACGTATTAGCATACTTAAAAAACAATCCATGTAAGATAAATACACTTAATTTGAAACTAAACTGTGGTTACATTGGCAAACGTTGGTGTCTTGCAGCCTTGTGCATGAAATGTCCCTTAAAAAAAACCCTGTTTGACATTGAGCAGGAGTGTTTACATTTTAATTTCAATCTATACAGCTGTATAGATGTCAATCTATACAGCTATGTTACTCCTTTACAAATGCTATCATAACAATGAAAGTGATGACTGACAAAACTAATAAATTAAAAAGAAATATACACTTGGGTATAATTAAATTAAACATGGGGAGAGTTTTAGAGATTAATGCCTGCAATCAAACCATGTGCTTTAATCACCTCAACTGTCATGATAATTTATGGATATTGCCCTTTAACCATGTCTTCATGTACCTTAACTTTTAAGAGACGCATGTGAAGAGGACAGTGTTAACTGTGCTGGTGGCAAAATCTTTGCGCCTTCTGATTAATATCGCCTTGTTCTCCTTGAGCAATGCTTCATTAGTATGCAAATATTCTCCTGAGCTCTGTATACCTTCAGATATGTAAGATTCAGCTACATACTGTAGACTGTGGTATGCAAATCAGCCATGATCAAAATCAGATTTAAGATCTGAGATTCAAATATGACAAGATTCTTCAGATGGCGCAATTCCGTTTGAATCAATGTGAAATGTAAGATTTGATTTCATAAAAGTCTTAACCAGGGGTCTTCAAACTTGGCCCTTTTATGACTTGTGGACTTCAACTCCCAGAATTGCTCAGCCAGGCATGCTGGCTGAGGAATTCTGGGAGTTGAAGTCCACAAGTCATAAAAGGGCCAAGTTTGATGACCCTTGGTCTTAACCATGCAGAATGCTGCCATATTTGCTGATGCTCCACTGATCGACAGAACAGATTGAAAATATCAGGGATTGTGAGTCCTTCAGTGGACTTTAATCCTGTAAAGTTTAGCAAGATTGCTTTATAGGTTTCATCATACTGAGGATTTTTTTTAAAACAAAATATCCCATCTACACTCCTTTAAAGCCTGAGGCTGTATATAAATGGTTAGCATGCCAGAGGTCCATTCATTAACAATTTTCACCATCAGCTAAGAGTGATCGTATGCCACCTCCCACAAAATTGAAGAACAGCTATCGATCTGCCAATCCATCCTCTTTTTTTGCAATAGTTTTATTAGAGCTTGCAAATACAAAGATAAAAGATTAACACAAACTAAGAAAAACATGAAAGGGAAAGAAAAAGAGAAGTGCAAAGAGAGAGAAAAAGTAAAATAAAAACTAAAAAAGATATATAAAACATGGCTCCTCCCTTCAGATAAATATAAATAACTTCGGTAATACCTTCTCTAATATTTCAGTAAAAAAGACTTCTTTCCCTACCTCATTCCTTACCAATAATCAAATTATTAAAAAAAATTGTATTTATTTTATTCCTAATTAGTTTATTTTATTTATATTATTTATTCCTAATCAGCAAAAGTTAATTAAGAGCAACCAGAAATAGTAACTTATTATATTTTAACCTTAATCTAATAAACCCAATTTTTATTACAATTTTTTCCTTTCTCTAAGAAATAAAGGAAAAAAAGATTTCTCCCTGTTTATAAGCAGTTCTTTGAAGCCTCATTATTCAGTTCTGGTCAAGAAGAGAATTTTTTTTGTTTACTTTTCTTTCACTCTTTCTAACAGCATCACCAATCTGCTATTGTTCAATCCCAGTTCATGAAGTGCCACATGTTCCTCTAGTTCTGTGGTGGCGAATCTATGGCACGCGTGCCACAGCTGGCACGCAGAGCCCTCTCTGTGGGTACGCGCGCCTTCAACTGAGTTTTATAAAACCTTTTCACTTTAGACTTCTGCCACTGTGTGCAAAAAAAAAAAAGGTTCAATCAATCAATTTCAACTTCTCATGGGAAACAAATATCTCGCAAAGTTTGAATTGATTGAACTTTTTAGTCCCACCCTGTCTGCTGTTATCACCGCAGCCAGCCCACCCAATTGTCCACACCCACCCAATGGGCCATGCCCACCTGGCACCCAACAATACATAAGTGGGTTTTGGGTTGCAGTTTGGGCACTCAGTCCCTAAAAGGCTCTCCATCACTGCTCTAGTTGGACACTAATTGTTTGAAAATTGGATAACCATTAAAGGTAGAGATAGCAGACTGAAGGAAGGACTACTTGGTAGTTTTTGAAAAATGATTTCAAACATTAGATAGATAGATAGATAGATAGATAGATAGATAGATAGATAGATAGATAGATAGATAGATAGATAGATAGATAGACAGACAGACAGACTTGTTGTATAATATCACTTGATGGCATCCATCATTTAATCTCTTATCTTGATTGTTTTTCCTTAGCTGCATTAACTGATTGACTTGGCCTATTGATTGATTGATCTAATGAACAAAATCACTGAATTCATTCCTTATACTATACAAACTCAATCAATCAGGTCCACCAGATTCAAGGAGAGGTTAATTCATGCTTTATAAATGCACACAATTATCCACAAATTCCCTAACCTTCTTGTCTAAAATTTAGCTGTGATGCTCCCCATCGCAGAGTCTATTAAGAGTTCACCACATTTTAAAATAATTTGCATGCATTTAAAGTAAGACTGATAATAAATCAGATGTTAAGTAACTTAAACACACTTGCACTAATTTCAGTTTCTGTACAAGTTTACAATTGTTTCACAATGTTTGTTTGCCTCAAATTACATCTCATCTGTTGAAATGCAATAATACCTTATTTGGAGGTTTTGGCAAGAGTCTTCATGCTCTGCTCAAGGATGAATTGGAAGTGCTATTATTATTTCGAAAGTCCAACATGGTCTCTACGGCCTGGACTAAATAGAATCTGCCCTATTCAAGACATGTCTGCAGTGTGTATTTGTGTGTGTGCATGTGCGTGCGTGCGTGCTGAAGGGTCCTTGCCTGCAATAACTCCCTTCCAAACAATATTTTTGTCTTTAAACTAGTTTCCTGAAAAAATGAATCCAAATATTTCTCAACCCTTAATATAATACTTTGACTTCAGAAATAGAGATATCTTACCAAGTAATATTTGCATAGCAAAGTTTATCAAGTTTATGGTCTAGAACGTTACACAGGGTTTGGATGATTAGGAAGCTAGATGCTAAAACTTATGAACAATGATTGCAGGAATTGGGTATATCTAGTTTAATGGAAAGAAGGACTAGGGGTGACCTGATAGCAGTCTTCCAATATTTGAGGGGCTGCCACAAAGATGAGGGGGTCAATCTATTTTCCAAAGACCTTACGGCAGGACAAGAAGCAATGGATGGAAACTAATCAAGAAGAGAAATCTGACAGTGAGAACAATAAACCAGTGGAATGACTTGCCTTCAGAAGTTGTGGTTCCTCCATCACTGAAGGCTTTTAAGAAGAGACTGGACAGCCACTTGTCTGAAATGGTATAGGGTCTCCTGCTTGAGCAGGGGATTGGATTAGATGACCTCTAAGGTCCCTTGAAACTGTTATTCTATGCCTCAACCTTGTTAGTTCTAAGAAGTCCCATGGTTTAGGTAAAACTGGGAATTTGAGAAAAATCCAGGAGTAAGAAATGGAAGAAACATGAAGGTAAGGTTAAAGCAGTCAAACTCAACTCTAAAATGACTACATTTTCATCTTCCTAAATCGTTTAGCTCATATGTTTCTAGAATTAATGTAATGCAATCCTCTGATAAATATGCATGTATCAAATAAAGCTATTGAGCCCTTTTGACAAACAAGCATGTCCATTTTCTCAATTGTAGACCTAGACATGTAGGGGGGAAAAAACATTAAAAGTAATTGGCTAACTTGGATTCAGTGAAATCGATCATGCTATACATTGTGGCATAGGAAGTATGCAACTTAATAAACTAAAAGCAAAACCACTGACATATTTTGATTGTGATTGTTGACCAATGATATATATGAAAATCTATACTGTCATGATTATTTATTGATCATGCTTCACTTCCATCACCAAGTTTCTGTTGTCATCCTTTGTGTCCAATCCCACTCACTTACAATTTCATAGTCTTTGTACAATTCTCCAAATTTGTATTGTATGGATATCAGAGGACTGTAGCAATTAGTCAGAAAATGTTAGTGGAAGGATGAATACAGAGCCACTTTTAGAAAAGTAACAGTATAGAAAAATTCATTATTTCTAGGTGTGCGTTTTCACAGAATTATTGTCTTGCATTTTGGCGAGTCTACAATTGTTCTACAGTTCTCTCTCTCTCTCTCTCTCTCTCTCTCTCTCTCTCTCTCTCTCTCTCTCTCTCTCTCTCTCTCTCTCTCTCTCTCTCCCTCCCTCCCTCCCTCCCTCCCTCCCTCCCTCCTGCCTTTTCAGAGATTAATATACTACTTTTGCACTTATATGTTACAGTTTTTAAAATTACTCAGCTATGTATTTTGTTGCGTACAATGGAACAGTCCATATTACAGACATTTTCCTGTTCAACAGCTAATCCCATCATTGAATTATAACAACTCTGATGGTGAAGTTCAGAGGAAAGTGAATTTGATGCTTCTCATTAAACCCTTTATTGCTGGACTGAGAAAAGTAAAATAAATTAGCTCTATTCAAATGAGAACCATATACATTAAATACAGGCATTTCCCATGACTAAACTATTAAAACAAATTACTAATTTATTGGTTCAGATAAAGATTGATGTTGGGGATTATGGCCAAATATTTCATAACAATGCCTAGTAACCAACTATGTGCCAGTGTTGCGACATGAGGTTATTGTTGTTATTCCATCACTTCACTTCTTTTCATCTTGAGTGAAAATATAAAATATTGCTTTTTCTGCAGCATCAAAGAAAGGGATATGAGCTGCCCTATAGAAAGCATGCCTGTGGTTTAATTTTTCTACCTTATAGAAGAAAAGACAGTATAACATAATGAAGCATATTTTAACAAGCTGGTTCCAAGAGTTCAATTAGCCTTCCAGACCAGTCTGAAAACTTAACTAGTAGACTGGTAGAACAAGAAGATAGTGAAAAGGCAATCATTTGGAATTGAGACTATAACTCTGTGTGAGTCAGTGGCAGAGTGTGTGATTTATAGGCTAAAGTTCCCTGCTCATTCTTGGTGTAGGAATCCCCATTTCAGACAAATGGTTATCCAATCTCTTCCTAAAAACTTCCAGTGCTAAAGCACCCACAACTTCCAAAGGCAAGCTTTTCTACTGATTGATTGTTCTAACTGTCAGGAAATTTCTCCTTAGTTCTAGATTGGTTCTCTCCTTGATCAGTTTCCATCTGTTGCTTCTTGTCTTGCCCTCAGGTGCTTTGGAGAACAAATGGACCCCTTCTTCTTTGTGGCAGGCTCTTAGATATTGGAACACAGCTATTGTAAGACACAGTTTAATCCTAGAAAAAGCAAATAACATTAGAAAGAAATTTATACTGATTTTGCCTTGATTCTGTTTGGAAGAAAAAAAGTTTTGGAATAAGGGGAAAAAAAACATTGTCAGGCTTTCAGGTTTATGTTACTATAGCCTATTTCAACAAAGTACAGCTTCAGTATTCTTGCAGAATCAGTTTCTTGACCTTGCCTACCTGGAAAGGCTGACATCAATCTTGAAAGCCCAACAGAATTTCCCCTTCCTTCCTTTTTATACCAAAGAGAGATAAGGGAGAATCACTTTAAGTTTCTTTGTATATTTATTTTTCCCCCCAGGGTTAGATAATGTTTTGCTAGCGGTACATTTTTTCTCCAAGGTCATCTCCATGGTTCTGTAAACCAGGCACCTCAATATTAACAGCATAAGAGGTATTAGTGGCTGAGATGACCTGTCCTATTGTTAGAAGTTTTGGATTAAAAAAACTCCTTGCTGTCTTCTGGATCCAGCTCAGTTGCTGGTTATGATATTTAAAGTCCTACATAGCATGGGATCAGTTTATCTGCAGGACTGTCTCTTTTAGTCACATCTACCATCTCATCAGATCTAGCAGGAGAGACATGTTATGGGGCCTGTCAGCCAAGGAATTTTATTGAAAGGGACCTAGTAGGAGATCCTTTTCTGTCATGGCTTCTGCCAAATGGAACATATTTTCGCCGAAGTGAGGTTGGCCCCAATTCTGTTGACCTTCCAGGAGATCCTTAAAACTTGATTTTGTCATCTGGCCAGGGGATCCATGATAGAGTGGAGTTTGTTACATGGTTACATGATATTATTTGTTTATTTAAAAGCTCAAAATTGAATTATTTAATTAGTAATTAATTGATAAAATTAATTAATAATGTATTAGTAATATTTAAAGTGGTAAAGCTAATTTGGTCAACTGGCAGTGGCTGAGTTTCTCTGGCCTCAAAATCTAAGCCCCTCACAAAGATGAGATCATCAAGAAATAGCAGTCCTGCAGGTTAGACAAAGATGATGATGATGATGATGATGATGATGATGATGATAATAATAATAATAATAATAATAATAATAATAATAATAATAATAATAATAATAATAATAATAATAGTAATAATAAATAAAAATATCTGGGAAAGCAGATAATGGCTGAGAGCAGGAAAGTTGAAGAAAGAGACTGAGGGACTAGCTGCACAAGACCAAGGACAAATGCATACAAAGTCAGAATTGTGAAGACAGCAACAGACAGCCGCCTATGCAAAGAAGCTGAAGAAACAGTGGACCACCTGGTAAGCTGCTGCAAGAAGATTGTGCAGACTGACTACTAGCAGCGGCATGACAAAGTAGCAACAATGGTACATTAGAAGATCTGCAAGAAATATCATTTTCCTGCAAGCAAGAACTGGTGGGACCATAAAATAGAGAATGTCCTTCTTTTACTTCTTCAATTTAAAGAGACTCTGAAATCTTAAGTTTGTCTGTCCGTGGATGGTGGATTGTGGGACCTAAATTGTTGACAGTTATTCTTTCTGTTTTTTCAAACCTATCACCGGTACCGTCATGGACCTCTGTCGTCTTCTCTTCTCTTTCTTGACCTTTTCTATTGTTTTATGTTTCTGAATGTTTATTTTATAGAACAACTGTGGCAAAGGCAAGCAAGGATAATACCAATAGTAATAAGTGCCTTGGGTGCAATCCCAAAACAACTGGAGCACTACTTGAACACCATTGGCATTAACAAATTCAATTGCCAATTGCAAAAGGCGGCTTTAGTGGGAACAGCTTTCATCCTGCAACGATATCCATAACAACATCAAACATCCACATCTGCCTATTCCAGGTCCTTCATAAGGACTTGATAGGTAGACAAAAATGCCAAACCCAGTCTTAACATCTGGCTAGCAATAATAATAATAATGATAACAACAACACCAATATCAGAAGAAGAGGATAGAAAATTGTTTTTACACTACTATCAAGAAAATTTTACAGATATGTGCATGAAGTCATCAAGAGTTTGTCTCTGAAATACTTTTAATTCCAATATTTATATTGGAATATATTATATAAAATATAGCATATATTAAAATTGACAGTTGGGACTGCATATGACCTGCTAAATTTAAGTTGCATTCCAGTATTCCAGTATTATAAGTTGCATTCCAGTATTCAGGGTAGAATATTGTAAAAAACTACACTCCAATATGACTTTTTATTTTTCAAAGGATTAATATTACACATCTAAACAGCAGGATAATTACAGAAAAAGAAGGAAAGGAGAATAATCAATACCGTGCTCAATGCATCAATGCACAGGTAAGGATACATCTTAGATCCTACCTTGTGGCGATGAGGGAGGCTAGGACTAACTACTATGCCTCACTCATTGCGTCATCAGATAATCGCCCGGCCGCCCTCTTCAGGGTGACCCGCTCTCTCCTTCAATTGGAGGGGGGGGACCCCCTGGAGGGGAGGGCTGAGGATTTTGCACAGTATCTGTATGACAAAG
>NW_015386537.1:44255-50563 GCF_001527695.2 Protobothrops mucrosquamatus
CATGTGCAGAAAGCTGGGATAATTATAGTAAAACTGGCTCCACCAGTTCTCACAGTTAACTAAGGAACAGTAATTAATGGATATATAAGAAGAGTGACTACGTAACAATAAAAACATTGGAAGAAAATGTAGACAGATGGACAGATGGATGGATGGAAAGAGAAAGTTGGCATTTGGAGAGAAAACGGGTGCAAAATTAGTTTACGAATTTTATAACTGGGATTTCTGAGGGTCCTAGTTCTGAAACTTCTTCATTAATACAAGCTTAGCAAATTTCCAATAATAATCTGTAGATGGCTATATGAGTTCAGAAGTCAAATAAATAATTTATAGGGCACGCAAGCCATATAGGAGTTTTATACATGACTATTCTTTGCTTAGTTTTTTGAATTTGTATAATTGTTTATACAAAGTGTTTATAAAGTTGATGCAATTAAGATGCAGCAACTTTCAATAAGTTCTCCACCTTCTTTCTTGTATCCGTCTATTTTTCAGGGTCTCATTTCTATAAAATGTATATATAATATAAGTAGTTGTCTTTAGAAGCACTTACAATATAAAATGCTTTTTTAAGATATTCAGTAGAGGACAGTAAAAGACACTAGGGTAGGCCATGAGAATGGCACTATCTAATGCAATGGTGTAATGCTTATCATTAAAGTTGTAGACCAGGGGTGTCAAACTTGTGACGCCACGTGACGTGTTGCAATATATCATGACTTTTTTCCCATTGCCGGCAATGGGGTGGGTGTGGTTTTGGCATGACGCATCCAGCCCATGGGCTGGCAGTTTGACACCCCTGTTGCAGACTGACATTATTCATTGTGCTGCATCATAACTTTGGTTTGCAAGAGGAACTGCAGAATTCTTCCATGTTCTACATTTCATTGAGCCTCATCCAGTCCCATTTGGATCCCGAAAAGATCTCCCTATGCCTTTTTGAAATGAGTTTGTCTTCCATAAGAGCAGGTCAGGAAAACAAAGCAGTTACCGGAAGCAGGATCTAAGTACATCACAACTCATCCAATATAATTCCAAGTAGGCAATGGAGCTGAATCATACTGTTTTGCTGGAAGTTCATTGATGGAATGTTTAGGCTGGTTTCCCAGGAGGAAGGGAATGTAGTCCAGAGGAATAAGAGGCAGTTTAGTTCAGGTAGTTTGTGTGAGAGAAAGAGGATGAAGATAGCCCTTCCCTAACGGTTCTCAGAGCATACACTTGAGGTAGATTATAATAGAGTGCTTCAGTTTGGCAAGATTCTGTCTATAGGTATGGAACAATACAGTAATCTGCTTGGAAGTATCACAATGTGTCTTTCTTGGTTTTGGGGCCTGATAGTTCAGCTCTCAGACATTCTGTAACTGAAGTCTCTGCCATTGCCACAAAAAAAAATGTAATCCGTGGCAGGTTCTATTATTCAGTTTCCAACAGTAGCCAAGGAAGCATCCAGAGACCTAGACAGTCTTTTGTAAAATAGTCCCGGTTGGGTAATTTCACTCAGAGATTTATGTTTCTACAAATAGGTTCCACAGAAAGACTGTGGAGTTCTGGTGATTTGTGTTTTAACCTTTGTTTTAAAATTGCTTATCGGGCTTGCAAAAACAATAGGTAGGAACTATTTTACTCATTCTTCATAGCCTGGTATAATGCCATAGGTATTATGGAGCCTCAGAAAAGGGAGAATTAGAGAGCGATAGGTTTTAGGAGATAATGCAACAATAAGAAAGGAAATCGTTATGTTCAGAGATTATATGGATCAGAGGCATGAATTGTTCATTCCACTGCAACATATATGTACTTTAATGTTATGTTGTCGGTCATAGATAAGCCATGTGTAAGTCTATATTTGTCTTTAAGGATCAGTTCCTGGAGGACACCATTAGGATTTTGGATGGCATTGGAAGAAGATTGGATGATTTAAAGAACAGGTCACTCAAGAATAGATTATTATAACAAGATGGTCAAAAGGGAAAGTTTTAACAGCTGATTCTGAGAAGCTATCACAGCTACCATATGAGAGAAGAAAGGGGAAATTAGCACATTTTTCCTGGCAGTTGAAATTTGGTCAGAATATGTTGATCTGCCTGACAAAAGGCAAGACAAGAAGCAATGGATAGAAACTGACCAAAGAGAGAAGCAACCTAGAACTAAGGAGAAATTTCCTGACAGTTAGAACAATTAACCAGTGGAACAACCTGCCTCCAGAAGCAGTGAATGCTCCAACACTGGAAGTTTTTAAGAAGAGATGGACAGCCATTTGTCTGAAATGGTATAGGGTTTCCTGCCTGAGCAGGGAGTTGGACTAGATGACCTCCAAGGTCCCTCCCAACACCACCACCATCATCACCATCAATCATCATCATCATCATCATCATCATCATCATCATTAAATGGTAGTGGTTTTTAAACCCACACCATCCACTATAGTTACCTGTTAAATTATCACCTAGTTACTTTTTCTAAGCGTCATAGGAAAATCATTTCTTTTCTTAAGATATGAGTCCATATTTCAGCCAGGAAAAGGGTTGTTTTTTTATTTCTAAAGAATTAACACCATTTTGAGAATTAAGCAAATTCTATTTTAGAATGTTGGATATTAGTACAGGCAGTTCTCTACTTACGACTACAATTGAGCCCAAAATTTCTGTTCTGTTCTGTTTTACGAACTTTCTTGTCACAGTTGTTGAGCGAATTACTTCAGTTGTTGGTCACAAGATTGGTAAGTGAATCTGGCTTCCCCATTGCTTGTCAGAAGGTCACAAAAGCTGATCACCTGCTCCCAGGATGCTGTGACTGTCGTAAATATGAATCAGTTGCCAAGTGTATGAATTTTGATCACGTGACTATGGGGATACTGCAATGGTTGTAATCGTGAAAAATGGTCATAAGTCAATTTTTTCAGTGCTGCTATAACTTTGAAGAGTCACTAAATGAACTGTTGTAAATTGAGGACTATCTGTATTTTTACATACACAGCCTCTGCTTTTTCTAGAGCTCTTTACTGTGCTTCATATAATGAAGATGGCTGTCCCAACACTAGCCAATAGAACCTGTTAGAATAATTAAATGTTTCCACTCAAAGTCTAAAGTAACAATGGAGAGAATCATATCCTTTAAATTTTGTGTTCTGACAGCATTAATCAAATTTAAGAACTTTTGCCTGTCAGGATCTGTTTCTTTCAAGGAAGCATATCATGATTTGGTTATGTAGGTCAAACATGCTAAAATCCCACTTTCCTGACATTGTGCTATGTCCTCTCATAGGTGAAGTATTGAGGAGGTGACATGAATCGCAAGGAAGGTCCTTAATAGTTGTGGAATGGGTAGTCATTTCTCTAAGACTGTGTAAATCAACCAGAATTTCCACTGATGAGACATTTTGCCTTGCTGAAGTATTGTGGGCTACCTCAACAGAGAAGAATATTTCCAATAGGATTGGTGGCCAGAATAAAACCAAATTATTCTTCTCTTCATTATAATAGGAATAAATAATGAACATTACAAGGACAACAATGTTAATATCATCAATGTAAAAAGATAACAATAGTCATGGCCCCCTCTGTATTGCTCCCTCCAGACACCTTGACACACATCAAATATTCTAAATTAAAGGTTTCCTCCAAAATTAAAAATAAGGTGGGGAGTGCCTTCTCCTGATTTTATTTTTGGAACTGGTTGTAGAGTAATTTGGACAACAAACATGAGTGTCTCTTGTGTAAAGGGCAAGCTCAATTCTATGAATATCTTATCATCTACTTCTCTTTAAACTGAATTTAGACAATGTCCTTTTGATGCTGACCAACTCTGAAGGGCATTTAACTAATGCCCTGTTTACAATGATGTCTTTTAATATACAGACGATAATTGTTAAAAATATATTCTAAGAGAAATGCTGAGGATTTTACCATTTTGAAGGGAATCTCTCTTAAAACATTAGACTTCAGTATTTCTCTCAAGCCCTTGAATTAACCAATATTTCTAACATCTTGTTTTGAGATATTTAATAATTCTTTTTATTGTAGTTGAATCAAATCCAACTTTGAATCTGAGCTACCAAAAAGACACAATTATATAAGGTAGGACTTCCAATTTTCAATTTTCCCATTATCAATTACTGGCCTCCATGCTGTATATAATTCAAAAAGGACATAAACATAATAATGAACATTACTGTTCATGTATGGACCTAGAGACACACTGTTTTCAGATAGTCTCATATTTAATTTTATAAGCACAAGGCACAAAATAGTACAAGGCACAAAATATCCATAACAGCCAAAATCTGTATAAGTAGATAGAGTAAAATAAATGGAAAAAAAATAAATGCAAAAGAAGTAGTGTATGAAACATTAAAACTTTAGCAATCTATGGTTTGTGGAGAAAAAAAATATGCTGCACAATAATACATATATAAAGTTTCTCTTCTTTCTTCAAGGTTTCAATATTCTTTCTGTTTTGTAAATATCTGTGTTGCCCCACTCACTCTCACACACACATAACTGTGGTTTGGTGAGTTTATTAATATTCCCCAGCAATTCCCTTCACCAAAAACTCAGAACTGTCCCAATTAAGTCCAGCCATGAGCAGGACAAGATTAGTCCACAGAGGAATAGCCTAATAGTCCACAAAACAATTGAAAATTGCTCAAACAAAATAACTCCACCAGGCAAAACTTAAATCCACACACGAGAGAGCTCCCATGGCAAGAAAAGTTCAGAGTCTTCAAGGCAAAATTCCAAACACAGTGTCAATCCAAAGTGAAGCAGGAATCACAATGATCAAACAAATAGCTAAAAAGCCAACACATTGTTCCCAGTAATTCCTCTCTCTGTCTGCTGTGATAAACAGCCAGCTTTCCAATGCAGCCTATCAAGTTGGATGGGGCCTTCTCCTCTTGAATAGTCTGTCTGACCTTTTCTACTCCTGCCTTTACTCTGCCTTGCATGTTCTTGTATCAGGTGCAGAAGGCAGTTCCTCCTTCTCTTTGCTGGCCATCTGCTACTGCAAACTCCCCAGCTGAAGCCTCCTCCAAATTTCTTTTGGACGGGTTGTTCAGAGCCATCAATCAACCCAGTTCCTGTCATTCTAGGAATGGGCTCAATCTCCCCTGAGCTGACATCCGAGGAGGAATCTGAAGAGTCGCCCAAGGAACACATCACAATAGCTTAGGGATTAGGATATTTCAAAAGATGATGTGACTCAAAAGCAGTACCTAAGCAGCATCTATTTAGTGACTTTTCAAAGTTACAACGGCACTGAAAAAAGTGACATGATCATTTTTCACACTTATAACCATTGCAGCATCCTTTATCAAAATTCAGATTCTTAGCAGCTGCTTCATATTTATGATGGTTGCAGTGTCCCAGGGTCATGTGACCACCTTTTTCAACCTTCTGATAAGCAAAGTCAATAGGAAAGCCAGATTCACTTAACAACAGTGTTACTAATTTAACAATTGCAATGGTTCACTTAACAACTGTGGCAAGTAAGGTTGGGGCAAAACCCACTTAACAAATGTCTCATTTAGCAATATAAATTTTGGGCTCAATTATGGTTCTAAGTTGAGGAATACCTATATATCTATCATCCATGTACATTTTACTCTATGGGGAGAGTGGAAAGGTGATGATCATATGTATTATTATACATAAATATGCAACCAGACTCATATTTCTTATTTTTTACTTCTTAATTAATTATGCTTAGTAATCCTGTTTACCAAATGCTACTCTAGTACAAAAACAACAGCAGTGAGAAGTTGGATTGATTGTAATACAACAGAAAAGTTCAAAATTCCTTCAAAAGAACCAATATTTCAAACAGAGTGAAAATGATTGATCGATCGCTAGACAGACAGATCAATTCATAGCCCAGCATAGCATAACACTATGCTCCCTTCCATTTATGCATAAAAACCCCAAGCTGTTAACAAATATAACTAACAAATAACACTGAAATGACTAATTCTGTAGTGCAGACTTGAAAACATATTTTCCATCACATTAGAAATAGAGTCTGCCCTTGAAAATCATTTGAAATTTAGCCAAGAAATTAAAAAAGAGACATTCTTCATATTAATGCTCTTATTGTTCTGATTGTTTTCTCCTTTATTATTGCTATTACTGATCTAGAAGTATTTTAGGTTTCTGAAGAACCATTTAGCATTTTTACTGTATGATACATCAAGGAATCATTAATTTAAAGGTTGCTCATTCAAGTTTTATTTTTTTATATATAGATTACTCCTGGCATTGTTGAAGAGATATTATTGTTTTTCCTTCCCATATATCTTATTAGGAGCAAAGCAG
>NW_015386537.1:50594-57598 GCF_001527695.2 Protobothrops mucrosquamatus
AAAGCAGGTGGAAACGAATAGCAATGTGCATTGTCTAAAAAATGAAGTATATATTCATCAAAACCTTCCAGAATATTCTATATTAATTATATCTGAGGGGTTATCACAGAATCACTAGTTTTGTAGTGTGGTCTTGTATTTATACAGCCCTTCCTGCCAATATAACATTAAAAGATAGTTCCAAGTCAGACTAAATATTAACCAAGTCATATTGTCAACCATGAGAGAGAAATCATGAAATAAAATTCTATTTATTATTAGGGATGTTCAAACCATCAATTTCAAGGCTTGCTATGTACAGCAGAGTTCCATGCTAGGAGTTTTAAGTACAGATTTAAAAAAACAGAGAAAAAGATTTCTGGACTTTTTAAGCATAGTAGGAATCTTCTCTTGTTGAAAAACATAATGGTAGTTGGTTCTCCTTTTTTTTAACAGCATATATATTTCATGCATTCATGGGATCATAAAGCTCTTTGCTAATGTAGCCCTTCCTGAAATGAGCAGGATCATCATAGGATTATTTCCAAAAATCTTGTAAAGGAGAGTCTCTGTGGGGATCTCACCATGTCACAAGCATGCAAGGAATTTCTGCTTATCCACTTTTTTTTTTTTTGAAAGAGAGAAAGAAATATGAATACTACCCAGACTGATAGTTTTCAAACTGCCTTGGATCTGCTATGCACAAAAGAATCCTAGCAAGTTTTGTGATGAAATGATTTTTTATCTCCCTAATCACTACAAGTGTTTTCCTGTATAGCTTTATCCAGAAGACAACTCAGCCCACAAATGAGATTAATTACCAATTGGTGGTTGCTAATAATAGAATGACAGAGATGGTGAACCCTCCAATATTTCAGCAGAAATTAAATCTGGTTCTGGAGGAAGGGTGACAAATTAAATTTGTGATAATTGCTGGATCTCTGAGCCAGCTGCAAATCCTATTCCTTTTTTTTTAAACCCTGCCTAGCTCTCTTCCTATCTCCATTCTTCTCCGTCAAGGACCTCTCCTTATATTCTTCATAACAACTCTATACGGTGCTGTAAATTCAAACTAATTTTGGTCTGCCAGCATTGAAGAAGCATTTTAGCTATAGATCATCAAACCACCATACTACACCTATCCTTTTCTGCTACCTGCAAGCATAAATGTATAATTTACACAAATGACTAATGGCTTCTTTCTTGCTCAGCCAATGCTTTAGCTGGATATCTGATTTTTTCCCAAATCAGTTCTCCATTTGATGAGAAATATCTCTAAAGAGACAATCTCACTGTTCTGAAACATAAACAGATAATTTGGGGATATAAAATAACATTTAATTCTGCTGTGGAATGTGTATATGAATATGTTCCTCTACTACACACTTAAATTTCTAATTGTCTTCATAAATAATATTCAGTATATAGGTCTAGTGATTAAGGGATCACCTTAGTCATGCATGCTAGCTGATGGCTTTGGCCAGTCACTCACTCTCAATTTAACCCACCTCATAGAGTTGTCATGAGGAAAAGGAAGAGGAAGGAATATTAGATATGTTGGTTGCCTTGAATTATTTATAAAAATAATAAATGTGGGAAATAAATGAATAAATAGTATATTTCTGCACAAACAAGATCCACCTGTAAAAGTAAACTAAGGCTGGGCTCATGCTGTCACCCACTTGATTAGAGCACTTATATTGATCTTTGGATTGAGAATGTAATCCAAAAACAGAAAATGTAATAATAGATTATTTCAGTTATTGTTGCTAGGAAGCAAGATAATTTTGTTTATTTTAATGTGAACTTGCATAATTTACTTCTTGGAGCCACGCACAAAATGAACCACTTTCTCCTTAGCTACTGTAATTTCACAGCTCTACTTTCAAATGAAGTTGTCTCCTCAGAATGTGTTAAAATGTGCATGTTAGGAAGAACATAGACAAAAAGGCATTTATTTATGATAATAATGGGGGGGGGGGGGAAATGCAGCAGATCTGAAAAAACTGCTACCAAAATTATGTGCCTGATAGAAAATTCAGATGGAAAAAACAAATCCATGTCAACTTTTTTAAGATGACAAACTCATGCAGGGCAGCCAGGAATTTAACAGTCAAAACTGAAGGGAGAAAAATGAGCAAAATGACACTTGATGGATTACTCATGACTAATCCTTCTCTGTAAGAGTATATCCAGGACATGATAAAAAGACACTCTTGTGGTTTATGAAATCATTGCACACTAAGCCCAGGAGCTTATAAAAGAAGAGAAATGGGAACTTAATTTCTGTATCAAATATAAACTTTTACCTGTCTAATCTCCTTTCTGATAGCCAGTTAGATGACATCAATCTTCAGGAGAAATGTTCCTACTGGGGTTGCAGTCTACTGTGCTTTGTATGTCCTTCCTTCTGCTCTGGCTGGGGAACCTTCTGGTGAGTTTTGAATAGCTTTGAGTTTTGAACAGTAATCTCTCACAGAAGCCATGAAAGCCAACTATCTTGTGAGGTAGAACAACAAGATTCTCTGCTGAGGTTCCTCTAGGGCAGGGGTAGGCAACCTTGGCTCTTTTATGACTCGTGGACTTCAACTCCCCAAATTCTTGGAGTTGAAATCCACGAATCATAAAAGAGCCAAGGTTGCCTACCCCTGCTCTAGGGAAAGGAGGATAATAATGTCTTCTGGACTTCCCCAAGCAATTGATTGCCATAATACTTGCAGTCCTTGACTTACAGCCATTTGTTCAATGACCATGTTACGATGGCACTGAAGAATGTGACTTACAGCCAGTCATTGCACTTACACTTATAAGTCTTTGCACTTACAACTTTTGCAGCATCCCCACGGTCATGTGATCAAAATTCATGCTCTTGGCAACCAGCATGTTTTTACGAAGGTTGCAGTGTCCTGGGGGGGTTATGTGATCACCATTCACTAACTTCCCAGCTGGCTTCCAAAAAGCAAAGTCAATGGGGAGAGCTGGATTCACTTAACAACCACACATTTTCCTTAACTGTAGTGATTCACTTAACCATGGCTAAAAAGGTTGTAAAATCGGGTAACAAACTGCCTGTCAACCTCCGGCTGAAAAGCCCAACTAAGAAAAACACCAGAGACACTAATTACTCTAATGCAGGGGTCTTCAAACTTGGCCCTTTTATGACTTGTGGACTTCAACTCCCAGAATTCCTCAGCCAGTGTGCCTAGCTGAGCAATTCTGGGAGTTGAAGTCCACAAGTCACAAAAGGGCCAAGTTTGAAGATCCCTGTTCTAATGTAATCTTTATTGAGCAGAATCATTACGGCAGGTTCAAAGTGAAAGCTAGCTCTAAAGAATTGGCAGGAAGCAGTTAATTAAAAGAACAAATCTCCTTCTTTCCTCTCTGACAGCTTGGGTCACATTGTCCAATACATCTCCCAGTGATTATTATGAGAAGACACTTTAGTTCGCCAAAACAAATCTTCGGGTCTCACAATGATAAGAACACCTGTGGATTCAAAGTTCACCCCATCTCCGTCCCTGCATCTGTTGGCAAGCTAGAAGCATGCAGTGGTCCTAAAGGGTTCATAGCTTGATATCGCCTTGCTTAGCAGTGGAAATTCTGGTTTTAATTGTGCTCATAGGTTGAGGACTACCAGTAGCTAGAAAGTTTAGGAACTATAAAACAGAAGAAGTTGTTTCCTACTTTGTTTCCTAACATTATCAGTTAGCAAAGTTGTTCCGAAGGTACCAATTGGAGAGGTCAGACATGAACAAAAATGCCAGTAGATAACCACTGTTAAATGGACCTTGCTATTCTGAAGATAGCAAGGTGCTTCCTATTGACCTTCAAATCACATTGTTTCTGAGAAATTCTGAAGGTCGGTAGGGTGCACCAGTTTCTAATTATTAGCAAAGTAGTTCCGAGGGTACCAATTGGAGAAGTCAGACATAAACAAGTCATATCCATACACACACCCAAACCTAAATGTTTTGGACTTACAGTTTATATCGATTGGATTGTTTTTATGCTGTTCAGGTCCCTGCAGTTTTCTTGGCAAGATTTTTCAGAAGTGCTTTGCCATTGCCTTCTCCCTCAGGTAGAGAGAGCATGACTGGGTCAAGATCACCCAGCTGGCAGGACTAGTGGTGGCGCAGTGGTTAGAATGCAGTATTGCAGGCTATTTATGCTGACTCCTGGCTGCCAGCAGTTTGGCAATTCTAGTCTCACTGGCTCAAGGTTGACTCAACCTTCCATCCTTCTGAGGTCGGTAAAATGAGGACCCAGATTGTTGGAGGCAATACGCTAACTCTGTAAACCACTTAGAGAGGGCTGTAAAGCACTGTGAAGCAGTATATAAGTCTAAGTGCTATTGCTATTGCTATCATAGTGATCAGAACTTTGGCCATGCCCATTTGCATATTAAATGGAAGGGCACATCTATCCTCAAGGATCCAAGCTCACAGCTCTAGCTGCACTCAGCCCACAGTGGTGCATCCATCCGACTGTAGTTACAAGTTCATGGCCTCTATGTGTTCCCTTGTTACATGGCATACACAGCACACATCATATATAACGGGTACTATATCCACTATGCTAAACTGGCTCTCATTGAGTGGGAACTCAACAACAAAAAATGACTTCTGTGAGATTAGTTGCTGATAGGAATTGCCCACTATTACAGGACAATCAATTGAAAGAGAGGAAAAATGACAGTCCTTAGGAAGCATCAGTGAAGTCCGAGCACCCATTGTCCTGGTTGGCCTAAAAGTGATGCCACAGGGAATTTAGCTGCCATTTGCCTTGCAGGGAGATGTCGGAACCATCTTCTACTTTACCACACTATGTCCTTCTGTTGCAGGAGCTAATGCAGTGACTAACCCAATTCCATCAGTGAACCTGTTGCCAGGCTTAAGAAAAACACCTTGCTAACTTTATTTAACTTTCTAGTTCTTCGTATGAGCATTGTACTGAGGCTGTGCAAATGTAGTTTTCATTATATTTGGAGAAGCTTAGAGCCCATGGCAGGGGCTATAATACTGTCAGTAACTGAGGAAATGTTTGCTTACTTCAGTACCCAGCCGGTATGACTTTTGTAGGTCCTTGAGCTTGATGGTAGAGAGCATAAGTCTTCTGAAAGTGATTCTGAAACATTGATTGATGAAAACGTTGCTGAAATAAAACAAGTAAGGAGAACAATGGGACAACTAAAGGGATGATGCACAGCTGTGCAAACATAAGAAGAAACCAAAGCTAACAATATTTCAATTTTTTTAGAAAGGATATATACTGTGTGTGTGTGTGTGTGTGTATACACACACACACACAGTATATATCCTTTCTAAAAAAATAGTCCTCAACTTACGATGCCAACTGAGCCCAAAATTTCTGTTGTTAAGTGAGACATTTGTTAAGTGAGTTTTGCCCCATTCTACAACGTTTCCTGCCACAGTTCTTGAGTGAATCACTACAGTTGATAAGTTAGCAAGTCAATTGGTAAGTGAATCTGGTTTCCCGATTGACTTTGCTTGTCAGAAGGTTGCAAAAACTGACCGTGGGACCCAGCAATGGTCATAAATATGAAGCGGTTGCCAAGCATCTGAATTTTGATCCTTTGATCATGGGGATGCTACAAAGGACATAACGGTAAAAAAAAACTGTCCTAAGTCACATTTTTCAGTGCCATTGTAACTTTGAACAGTCACTAAATGAGCTGTTGTAAGTCGAGGACTACCTGTATATGTGTGTAGGTGTGTGCATGTGTAAACTGAGTTTCATACAAGGCTTGCTTGCTGAATTTGTTTGCTGAATTTTCCAGTAACTTCCGATTAGTTCAGCTCCTACTCACTGAAAGCGAAGTGTTTGCTTGCTTCCTCTTGATATGAAGAGCCACGATACAAAAGAAGTTTTGAAAAATAACCTAAACTTGAATGATTACTGTCAGCAGAGAGTTCAACAGGCTGGAGTGGAAGAAATGGAATGTCTATTGCTGCATTTGCTTAATGAGAATTAATTGATGTTTCAGGCACACAAACAAGGTACTTTACGTCTGGGCAAAATTCCATTTCAAGTCCCCAAATGCTCCAGAACCAAGATTTACCAGTGGCTGACTGAAGAGAAAAAAAAAAAAGAGCAGATATCTACATATTATTTATAAGATCTGTCTTTTCTGATGGATGGAAATTTTGGATGAAAATTTAATAGTAGCAACAACAAGAACAGTAATTGCAACGAGGGAAAGAAAAAGAGAACATTATACTGCTCTCAGCTTATAAAAGAAAATGGTAATTTCATCTAAAAACAACCACACAGTGTTATTTCTCAAATGTATTACACAAGTCCCAAGACACAATAGTGTCATTTTAGGTCATGATCAATGAGTTTATTTTTGGTTGCTGCTCCCTTTACTGGAGCTCTGCCAAGGTTCAAGACTTGAGCAAGTAATGGAAATATTGCTACGTTTTCTGGTTTTAATCAACTTTTGATTGTTATGAATCATTTTAGTCGGCCCAATATTACTCTGATCTGGCAACTTCTTTTTTTGCTAAATCCACATGATGTTGCCTTCAGGTCAATCCCATCCCATGCATTAAAGAAGTGCTTTCCCCCTTGACGGTTCTAAACACTGCACGTGTATAAAATCTCTCAATATCAAAAAATATAAGTGTGTAAACTGCAAGTATGTAAAAATGTTCCGATTTTACAAATTTTATTAATTTTTCAAATAAACATATGGACAAATAATACAAATATGGTGCGTTTCATTAGAAAAACAAACACATAAAAAAGCCTACTCAGTAAGTATTCAGAAATAACCAGCGGTCCCCCCCCCCTGCATCCACACTCTCTCAACCTTCCTACCTACTTCCCTCTTCCTTCCTCCCCCTCTTAACCACGACCTCTCCTCTTTCCTCCTTTCCAACTATCCTACACATCCCATCACCTTCTTTTCCACCACCTCGGATGCAGTTTAGGGGTACTAGCCGATCATCTCCTCTTCTTAAAGACAAACATTTACATTATATTTATAAATACACCAAATTTTA
>NW_015386537.1:57662-93315 GCF_001527695.2 Protobothrops mucrosquamatus
ATATATATATATATATATATATATATATATATATATATATATATATATATATATATATATATATATATAAATTATATAAAAAATGTTAATGTCAAAAAGCAATAGTGCATGGGATCAGGAAGCTTATTTGACGTTTCAGGTTAACGAAGACGTAGCTCTTCCTCTTCAGTTTGTGGTTATCCTTCTGTATTGTCTTCCTAAAAAGTTGGATCCAGAAGTGCTGTCCCAGTGGTCCTTTGGATTGGCCCAACAATTGCAAAGCTGTATTTTTTATTTTTTAGCATAGGGCCTTCCATCGTGCCACTCTGCAAACCTTTTCTAGCTTGTTTCCTGCCACAACCACACATGTCCTAATAATGGTAACCTCTATATGTGGAGGCAACCTGGAGCCAGTAAATTTAAAAGAATGCCTGTCATAATTTCACATTAGCCTTGAACTATTGACTTACATGTACAGGGATTCCATAACGCCTGACCAAATTGGAATCAGAATTTCCACTATGGAGCAAAGTGATTGTTAAATGAGTTGAGTCCAGTTTTATCACCTTTGCTAAGTGAAATTTAACTTAAGTGAATTCCTGCAGTTATTGACTCATACAGTCATTAAGTGAATCCGACTTCCCCCCACTGATTTTGCTTGTCAGATGCTGGCTGGGAAAGTTGCAAACGGTGATCATATGACCCCAGGACATTGCAACCATGGTAAATACATGCCAGTTGCCAAGCACACAAACTTTGATCATGTGACTGTAGGGATGCTGTGACAGTTGTAATTACAAGAACCAATTGTAAGTCACTTTTTCCAGTGCTTCAAACAGTCGCTATGTGGATGGTCGTAAGTCAGAACTACCTGTCCTGTAAGTACTAGCTTAGCAAAAAGATGTTAGAATGATGGCTCTAGTATTGCTAGAGCATAAAACAGAGGAATCTGGAAGTTGGCATTTGTTGCCAATGCAGGGGAGATCTTGAAAAAAGTACTACTTGTAATCCAGTCCCAACTTGGCTTTGATCCGGTTTTGTGGGTGTTTTAAAGAAAATTGTTCAGCTTGTATTGTAAAAGAATTTGGTATAGGAGGAGAAGCATAAAAAGACGGATGTTTGTCCAACTTCTGTTACAGTGCCATAATTGGCAGCTGTTTCTGGACCAACTATAACCATCAGTAAATAGAATAGAATTCTTTATTGGCCAAGTGTGATTGGACACACAAGGAATTTGTCTCCGGTGCATAAGCTTTCGGTATACATACAAGCAACAAGTGACAAATCATGATTATGATGGAAGTTATAATGGAAGATGGAAGTTTCAACTAGATGTCAGTTGCCATCATATTCTGAACATCCACAACTGCACCTTTCAGCAATGTGATGGAACGGAAGCAACAGAGACGAGACAGCAGCACCATATGGCGCCTAGCAGATTCAAGGATAGTGGGAAGCGCTTTTAAGTCAGCAAACGGGGAAAAGGCCCTTTGGATAAAAGAAGGTTCCCAGCTGGGGAACATCTTGGGATTCACCTTACTTAACTTTTACATATGTGAACTTTTCAGTAGAGAATAAGGGACTCTAGCAGCTTTGAGGGAAAGCTGCACCACTTCACTCTTGTTGAAATTCTGGTGGAATTCTTTTTATGTACTTGGATCTAGTTCAAACTCATTTATCGACAAGGCTTACCCCTTGCTTCTCCTAAATTCGCACTTCTGGCAAGTTCTTTTGGGGGAATTGTGTAAAGCACAGACAAGAGGGTAGCTTTTGTTTTCTTTTGTTTCAATGAAGGTTTCATTATACAAAAAAAAAATAACTCCCACTTAAATAAAATTTATAATACCTGCTTATCTCTAATCCCTATCACTATTTACCTAGGTGGTCTATTTCCTTATGTGTCCTTTGTCTAATTCTAAGGACTCTGCAATTACTATGAGTTTTTATAAATCCATTTCTTTCTTTTCTCGCTTCTTTACAGGCAGGCTTGAATTGCCTACAGCTATGTAAATTCTTGACTACTCTCATCACTGACTGCTCTTCAGCTGTGTGGACTGCAGGGGTAACTATTCAGCCAGAATCATAGCTATCTTTAAGCCAGTCTTTAGCTGCCTTAGATTTGTTGGCCAGCATTTGTTATTTCCAGCCTGTGCCGGCTGCTGCCATTCTGACCTGCTGCAGGGAATATCTCACAGTCATCAAGTTTTTTGTTTTTTTGTTTTTTTTGCTGTGGGAAGAAAGGAGCATTTCTAGCAATCTGTTGCTTACTTTGGCCTTTCTGGAGGATCTGGCATGATTGCCAGGCTCCAGCACTCAGCTTTTGACTGTGTATGTCTGAATTCTTTACTGATTTTTCTTATGTCACCTTCTATTTCAAGCTGCCTTCCTGTGGCAGTTCCTCTTGTCTCACCTACAACTGTCTCTTCTCCTGCTTTCTCCCACAGTTTAGACTCTAGTACAGTGATGGTGAATCTATGGCACGGGTGCCAGAGGCGGCACTCGGAGCCCTCTCTGTGGGCACACATGCCGCTGCCCCAGCCTTGCCTCCACCCGTGGCCCCCTCCTCACCAACAGCCTCCCTGGAGGAGAGTCGCCCCAAGCGTGGCCCACGCGGAGCAGTGCAGCCAAGGACATGGCAGCCAGGCAGCATAGACAAGACTCTGCCCTCATGCCCCAATGCGCACAGTTGATGCTGCAGGGCGTGGGCAGAGGGCGTGGCCGCCATGGCGCTTCTGGACTGCCTGGGCGATCTGGAGGTGGTGAGTGGCCCTGCGGGCAGGCAGGGTGGGTTGGAGTGGGGGTGGGGCAGAGGGTGGGGCAGGTGCAGGGTAAGGTGTGGAGCAGGGCCGGGGCCAGTTTTTGGGCACTCGGTCTCTAAAAGATTCGCCATCACTGCTCTAGTATATTATCCTGCTTTTCCCTCTGGTTTCTCCTCTCAAAATATATAGGTATCTCCAAGGCATCATCTTCTTAACAGTGAGAAAATAGGTGTGGTCTAAATTAGAGTAGAGAGTAGAGTAAAGTAGCTTTATTGGCCAAATGTGATTGGACACACAAGGAATTTGGCTCTACAAAAAAATTTATCATGTGCGGACATGGACAGGCTAACTATGGAACTAAAGGACAAGACGGAATGCCTGATAAAACCTTAGACCCTGTTTAAAATGACGACCATACTCAGTTCTTCTTGACAAGCCCAAAACTCAATTTCAAATTCAAACACCATATATTTTAATATACAATTATACATCTCTTTATTCGAACTCTAACATAATATAAGGGGAATATATGTATATATTTATATAGAGAGATGTATATATAGAACTTTAAATAAGATAAGGAACGAATTATTAGGACTATGTATACTGGAGCGTCATGTCATGTCCATTTTTATTTTAATTGTTTATTAATAAAAAAATTTTAAAAAAAGGAATTTGGCTCTGGTGCATAAGCTCTCAGTGTACATACAAGCAACAAGTAATAAATCATGAATATATGATGAATAGATCATGTCTTAAAGGAGGGGAGAAATAAAGAGGGAGGGAAGGAAGGGCTTATGCTGATGCTTACAAGGCTCTCCTTCCATACTGCCTAACGAAAATGCTAATTAATTACTTTCACCTTTTAAACAGGCTGTGAATTGTGGTCAGGCATGGAGAATGTTATCATTAGGAAGGCTATCCCCTTTCCCCTTGGCCACGCCCCACTAACTATGATCATTTTCAGTCCACATGGAAACAGGGAGTGGCAACTAAGATATCATATTTGCGCTTCTCTCCAAGCCTTCTATTCAGTCTGGGATATAATCAGCCCAAAGCACTCATTAAATAGCATGTAGCAGACTCAAAGTACCAAGTGGATCTAGCCAAGTACCCAGCCTTTATTGCCTGTGATTACCTCCCCTACTAATCTTGAAGTGCATTAACATTGGAGGGCCTTTATTTTGGCACAATGTCACATCTTCCCCTGAGCTGTCCTTGATGTCCAACAGAACAGAACAGAATAGAATAGAATAGAATAGAATAGAATAGAATAGAATAGAATAGAATAGAATAGAATAGAATAGAATAGAAGGAACCTTGGAGATCTTCTAGTCCAGGGCTTTTCAATCTTTGCACAGATTGTACCACTTTTAGGACATGACAATATTTGAGTACCACCAGTGCTTAGCAAGATGTCAAAAACTTGATGACTAAAAAAGGGGGGATTTGGGGTTTTATTGATTAGATTCATTTGTTGTTATAGAAATGGCTAGTTTATATTATGGAAAATTAAAAAGTTGAGGTTCAATGCTAATGCTTCCTTCTACTGCAACAGAGGAAGTATGTTCTTTTTCCCTTCTCCCTCTCACTTTCCCCCCCTTTTTCCTCCCCACTTTGTCCTACTATTTGCTTTTGTATTTTTGTATTTTATTCTATAATCTAATAAAATATTACAAATTGTAGAAAAAAAGTAAAAAAGTACCAGTTTTAATTTCTTCCGTGGCTGTTCCTTTACTGAATCACTTTCCCTTTGCACTGACAAATGTATGATGAATTTATCCATGTTTATTAATATGCACCACTACCAGTTAGTTCAGGGGTCTTCAAACTTGGCACTTTTAAGTCTTGTGGACTTCAACTCTGACAATTCCTCAGCCCTCATGGCTGGTTGAGGAATTCTGGGAGTTGAAGTCCACAGGTCTTAAAGTTGCTAGGTTTGTAGACTCCTGAGCTAGCTGGTTGGCCCTTCTGAGCTCTTCCACAGTATAGTAAGAATGCACCCTCCCCCAATCCCTTCCCTGTACCCTTAAAGACACAGGAATCAAGTGCAAAGCAAGAAAATAAAGAAACACAAACTCCGGGTTGTTTTTTTCTCTTTAAGCTGCCTCAGATGTGTCCCGTGTCACAATGTTGCAATTCTAGACTGAAAGGCTCAGCAATTGTGAAAAGCTTTAGCTTTAAATTAAGCCAGTTTACCTTGAAAGAAAACTTTCTAAAAGCCACAGACTCAATTAAAGGGGGTAAAACTAATTACATTTGTTTAAAGGAATTAAACCTTTCCGGTTGTCATTTTTCCCCTTCCCCCACCCAAAGCACATTCTTTTATAGCCTCTCCTCTTTCCCCCCCCCTTTTTATTCAGTTCACCTCCAGTTCCAAGCTGTTTCTGGAAGCGCCAATCAGCTGGAGCCAATCAGCTGGAGCCGTGCCGGCTCCTGGTGTTTCTGCCAAGCCCATACAGGCCTGCAACTGCAGCTGCTTCTCCCACAGGCTTGGCTCGCTTCGGCTCATTCCCCTCCCCTGCTACACTTGGCTAGCAATCGCGTACCACCTGCCATGTGGCAAAGTACCACAAGTGGTATGCGTTCCACCAGTTGAAAAGCCCTGCTTTAGACTAGCCAAACCCAAGTCCTGCAGCCATTCTTCATATGTTTTAGTCTCCAGGCCTTTGATCATCTTAGTTGCTCTTCTCTGAATTTCTTCCAAATTCTCAACATCTTTTTTGTGATATGGTGACCAAAATTGGCTGCAGTATTCCAGGTGTGGTCTTACTAGATTTTTATAAAACGGTACTAATACTTCACATGATCTTGATTCTATGCCTCTGTTTATATAAATTTAATAAATAAATATACAATCCAGGATTGTATTAGCTTTTTTGGCTGCTGCTGCACACTGCTGGCTCATAGTCAAGCGATCATCCACTAGCACTCCAAGGTCTCTCTCACAGTTACTGTTTTTGAGCCAGGTCTTGTCCAATCTGTACTTGTACCTTTGATTTTTTTTTTCCTGCCTAAATGTGGGACTTTGCTTTTCTCCACATTGAAACTCATTTTGTAGGATAGGGCCCATTGTTCAGGTTTGTCAAGATCTTTTTGGATCCTGAGTTTGTCTTCAAGGGTGTTGGCTACTCCTGCCAGTTTAGTGTTATCTACAAATTTGATGAGATCCCCTAAGTCATTTGTGAAGTTATCTAAGTCATTGATGAAGATATTGAAGAGTACTGGGCCTAAGATGGAACCTTTTGGTACTCTACTGCAATACACTATAATACAGGAAGATTGCTTACCCAGAGAGACAAGCCCCTGTAATTTTGGACACACAGTAACAACAGAGCATCGGCTTCTCCAGTGTATATATTATCCTATCTCTCCTGTTAGATTTTTTTTTTAGACTTTTGTATGTGTGCTTTTTAAACATTCTTATTTAGACTGTATTTTTTACACTTTTACATTGTTTGTACTCCTCCCTCCTATGATCATAATAAAGGTTTCATTTCATTTCATTTCATTTGAGCAATGGGAAGATGTAAAATGCTTATTAAACTATAAAGATGGCTGTTTCCCCCCCCTTTTTTTGTCCACCATTGTACTTCATAGTCAGAAAAAAGGATAGATACCTTTGAATGTGTTCTACATTTCATATCAGAGCAATATTCATGCAACTGAGCTGTTGATGAATAAATGTTTGCAGAATTTGCCTGTGTAAATTTCTTTGCCATTGGACAAAAAAAAAAAAAAAAAGTTGAGTATGAGATTTTATCACTACTGGTGGGCAAAAAAAGAAACATGAGCCAAAAGGGTTTATAAAATATTATAATTTTTTTTTAAAAAAAAAAATCAAATTTGATGAAGAAATTATTGAAAGTTACTGCAAAATGGTGAAACAAGAATTGGCTCAAGTGAGTTTAAATTGCTGAATAAGAGAATAAGACCAACACAAAAACATTTTAATCTGTTACACAAGTGATGACTTGTTTTTTTTACAGTCATACCTAGTGATGAAATTCATGATTTTAAGCAAAATACAGCAGTCGGAATGCACACTATTTACAGGAAATAATGAGACTGAAGAGAATATAAGAGAACATGGTGTCAGCCTATATAAAACTGAAAAGAGATTGTTCAGTGTTTTATTACCTCCTAGGAATTAAGTGAAAGGGGGGGGGAGAAAATAAGAAATTGCAGCACAAATGGAAAAAAAGCAAAAGTCCTTTTTTCTCCCTTTTTCATTCTAGGACATTTTATATAGTGTGTTAAAAATATCTGGATAGGCAATCAGGACTGAATCCATTCTTCCTTGGTTCAAGGTTGGGACTTAGCTTCAAGTATCTCATTATCTGAAAAAGTCCATATGCTAAGCATAAGAGAGGACAATCTAAACTTCTAAGAGACATTTTTCAAGCCCACAGAGATGAATATCCAGTCCAGCTCTTCAAAACAGAACAGAGTAACAAGAATTGGAAGGGACCTTAGAGTTCTTGTCCAACTCCATGCTCAAGCAGGAGATCCTATACCATTTCAGACAAATGGTTGTCCAATCTGTTCTTAAAAGTGGAGCACAGGAAGCTTCTGAAGGCAAGCTATTCCACTGATTGTTCTAGCTATCAGGATATTTCCCCTTATATCATCTCCTTGGTTGCTTTCCATCCATTGCTTTTTGTTCTGCCTTCAGGTGCTTTTGAGAATAGGTTGATTCTTTCTTCTTTGTGGCAGCTCTTTAGATAATTGGAACACTGCTATCTTGTCACCCCTAGTCAGTGGTGGGATTCAAATATGTGAACAACCGGTTCTCTGTGTAGATGCCGCTTTTGGAAGTCCATTCTGGCCCTGGGCAACAAAAAATTAGCTACCGGTTCTGCTTAACTGGTGCGAACTGGCTGAATCCCACCACTGTCCTTAGTCCTTCTCTTCATTAAACTAGACATACCCAATTCCTGCAACCGTTCTTCATATGTTTTAGCTTCCAGGTCCCTAATCATCTTTGTTGCTCTTTTCTGCACTCTTTCTAGAGTCTCAACATCTTTGTTATATCGTGGCAACCAAATTCACAGAATTCACAATTCAGAATTATTATGGGTTAATGGTGATTGTCCATGTTTACCTGCAGGTTAAAGATTAAATTACATCCAGTTGGGTGGGCTCCTTTAGTATTTACTGATGAATTTTCCTTTGATCTAGATCAGGGGTAGGCAACCTTGGCTCTTTTACGACTCGGGAACTTCAACTCCCAGAATTCCTGAGCCAGCCATGCTGAGGGGAAAGGGAGAGTTTCCAAGCTGAGCCATGCTGGCTCAGGAATTCTGAGAGTTGAAATCCACGAGTCATAAAAGAGCCAAGGTTGCCTACCCCTGATCTAGATGAACACTGCTTTGGGGAAAATGCTCTATATAGTCTTTTACCAGAGTTTAGGGCCAACATATCTGCTATGCAAAATCTAGATGATCACTAAAGATTTCATGGATCTCTTTGCTTCCATCAGATGGTTTTCTGTATTTGTTTTCAGCCCAGATATGCAGCCCTACTCAAATTTGGACTATTTGTGAATTATGACAAAGGTTCAGTCTTGCCTGCCATATTGTAGATTACAATGATTACTCAAGTCACTACACTGTGTCTCATGGATGTCACTGCAAACTCACACCACTTGTTTGTAATAATGGATTTTTGGGAGGGTTAAGTTAAAGGAAAATTAAGTTTGAAGAAAACATATATTTTAAACATACAGAAAGTAATTCAATAATTTTCTCTTTTTATCATGTCACTTTTTAAAAAGCTAAGTTGGAAAAGTTTCCATTTATCAGCTTCTTAACTCTCTGGTGTTGCAATAGCATCTGTTTCTTTAGTAGACACTTACTTATTGCCAACTTTTGCTCTATATCCACATTATTTCAATGTGAATAACAAACCATACGAATATTGTATAGAAAATGCTAAACAAGTCAACAACTATTGGCTTAGTTTTCAAGTGTATTCATCAAGCATAAAATCAAAGCATAGGCAAATAGATGTTATTTCTCTATATGAGCACAAAAGGGTATTTTTTCACCACGTCTGATCTCTGAATATTAGCAGTGCTAAAGCTTGCAAGGGAGATTGTGGAGTCTCTCTTTTTGTCCTGTTGCTTGTTTTGATTTTGTTTGATTATTCTGATTTTCCAGCCAGTTGTATCTTTTATGGATGGATGGATGGATGGATGGATGGATGGATGGATGGATGGATAGATAGATAGATAGATAGATAGATAGATAGATAGATAGATAGATAGATAGATAGATAGATAGATAGATTTTTAGTTATAAGCTGCTGCACAGAATTATATGGGAGTTAAATAATTTATAAATCCATTTAAATTCATCCATCCATGGCTATATCACAACAGTATATGCTGCAGGGGAAATGCCAGACTGCCAATGGGAAATGATGCTGTAACCCCAATGATGAAAGAAGATATTTGTCTGTTTGGTTCTGATACATTGGTGAGCAAAGTTGAAGGAACTGCCACCTAGCTCTCTTTCTAACAAGGCTCTTGGTGCAATCTCAAACTCAATCAGAATGGAAGAAAAGAATGGAAGAAAAGAATAGGTCCCATCTACAGGAATACATCTTCTCATCTGGCAGCCAATCAGTTTTGCACACCTGTGAGTAGTATTGTGTATCGTGCTCATAGTTCTTTCAAGGTGATTATGCACCCACTACTAAATTATCTCTAAACCCCACCATTATTAACTACAGCAATTCTATGAAGGAATTTGCTCTTTTTCTCAGATTCTTGATGATAAGAGTGATAAATGTACTTTTAACAATTTGCCTTTCCAAAGTGTTAACTGAAGATATTATACCTGTTTGGTCTGTTCTGCTTTTTAAGGCTGGTGTAGGATCTGGGGCTATAGCAGTATTTCTCTGCTTCTCTATGATTTCTTTTCCCTTTCCAATGCTTTTATATACCTACATGAAACCCAGGTTCTTTGTTCAATACACAAGTGTTCTTTATGCAGCTTCTGGCAGCACCCTGAAGCTAAACAGTGATAGTGATAGTGCTGCCTGTGTAAATAGTTTTGTAACTGAAGTGGGCAATTTAGTATTCACAAGAAGTCCCACAGATATGCAGGTCTAAGCTATTTAAAGCTTTAAAGTAAGGCTGTCAAACTTTGGGTTGGGGTAGGGTTGAAGGCCACACTTAATTCCTGAGTGACATGCTGGGAGGCCACAGTCAAAAGGAAGCTAAAAAGCAGTTCTAAGATAAAAGTTAGGGAGGCCAGCATGAAACGTATTTTAATTCATATTTTTAATTAAAATTGAGGCATAGTTTAGTGTAGTGGTTAAGGTGTTGGCCTAGCAAGCAGAAGACAGTGAGCTCTGCTCCTGCCTTAGCCATGAAAAAAATGGCTGGGTGACTTTGGACCAGGCACTCTCTCTCTCTCTCTCTCACTCTCTCTCTCTCTCTCTCTCTCTCTCTCTCTCTCTCAGTGCCAAATTTATTTTTTGTTGTTGTTTACAAAAGAGGAGAAGGAAGGATTACTGGCATGTTTGCCGTCTTGAGACATATATGCAAAAAAATGGTCGTAAAAAGTATTTAAAAAATGACTGAGTTAAATGAGTTAATATGCTCACTCCTGCATATTTAATATCTGTATTGTTCTGAGATGCAGAAAAAGTGTCCATTTTTTAAAGCTTAAGGTCAGCACTTTAAATGTAAACCTCAGACAAACTGCTAGCTACTGCAGACATATTTTGGAGAAATACTTTCCCCAAACTAATGCTATCCTAACATGGATTTTTGCATTAATTGAAGCTTCCAAATGCTCTATAAGGCACATTTGATAGCTTAGACATCTTTCCTACTCCATTAAAGCATCTGGCTCAGGTGATAGGATATGATTTAGGGCGGCTGATGACAGCAAATCTGGGGCAAACAGGAGCAATATGCTGATAGCTTTACAAGCTTTGTACTTTAGATTGATGAAAGGAGAACAACCTTTCATCTCATCCATTTTACTCCCAACTTGCCTTATTCTTGACAAGGTTTTATAGTCCTAGCATGGACATGCACCAGAGAATGCAAAACATATGTCATGACACTCTGACACAAACACCCTGACATACTTGTGCTATACACTGGGACACATGTACACAAGGGTGAGATTTGCACACAATCTTACTGCCCACATGTCATCATTTTGGGTGTCACCATAGTTTCCTGACTCCTGGACTCTTCAGTATTCCAATAGTCAACTAATGCTTAAGGGTATCTTTTGATAACTCTCAGGTTTTCTGCCCAACCAACTTTTACCTTTGTCTTCTCTAGGAAATGAAAAATTAATAAGCTGCTACACAAAATATCAGCCTCTAGAACTACATATGAAGAACGGTTGCAGGAATTGGGTATGGCTAATGACATGATAGCAGTGTTCCAGTATTTGAGAGGCTACCACAAAGAAAAGGGGGTCAACTTATTTTCCAAAGCATCAGAAGGCAAGACAAGAAACAATGGATGGGAACTAATCAAGGAGAAACCATCTAACAGTGAGAACAATTAACCAATGGAACAGCTTGCCTTCAGAAGTTGTGGATACTTCATCACTGGAGGTTTTCTGGACAGCCATTTGTCTGACATAATATAGGGTCTCCTGCTTGAGTAGGGGGTTGGACTGAAGACTTCCAACTCTGTTCTGATTCTGATTCTTTATTTCAAGGTGTACCTTTGGAACTCGTGGCTGCAATAAGCACTTTTTAAAAATAAAAAGGAAGCAATTCAGTGCTTTCCCCTCACCCCATCTAGAAAAAAGAGAAAGGGAAGCCCAAGGTAAATATGGAGAAGCTACAAAAGATGTAGGTAAAAATATCTCAGGTTCCATAAATCAGTAGCTATGATAGTTGTACCCCATGGGAATATCAAGGGCATGCTTTCAAAATCATAAATATGCCATTTTGAGGGTGAAGTTTCATTCTCTGAGCTTGTGGGTTGGTTTTAAAACATTCCATTACCAGGCTAGGTAACATCTTTAGCAAAGTTTAGGGGATCCCCTAAACTCCACTGAAGATGTTACCTAGCCTGGTAATGAAATATTCAGAAACTAACCCACCAGCTCGGAAAACGAACCTTTATCCTCACCCTACACCCAAACTACAGATATTCTCCACTATTGTATATGCCATTTTGCCTAGAATGGTTTGAAACCCTGGATTAAAGTTGATCAATATTCTAGAAATATCATCTTCTCAATACCTGTATCCAGTGCTTTTTTTTCTAAAAAAAAAAAAAAAAGGTGGCGGAACTCACACACGTCATACAACCGCCTTGCCTACCCTACAAGGTTCCATCCCAAAAAGGTGCCAGAACTCCGTTCTGGGCATTCTATGAGAAAAAAAGCCCTGCCTGTATCAAGCTTTTTCAAATGTTAATACTAATAATAACTGTTCTGCGAAATGGGAACATTATGGGTGCTCCCTAGAATCTTCCAGCTCATGGGGTACCTGAAAAAGGCAGTGAGATTGCTAGAAGTAGAAACCAGGAGGCTGTGAATTCTAGTTCTACCGTAGACATCAAAATATGGCTAGGTGATTTTGGACCAATCATTTTCTCTCAGCCTAATTCACCTAACTCACCTCACAATAGGATTTTTGTGGGGGTAAATAAGAGGATTTTAAAAAAATATTTTAAAAAGAAACCCTAGAAACCATAACTGAGAGGCAGAGATGTTTTGTCCTTATTCTGTGATCTGATCTTATGCTTCTAGAGTTTCTTAATTTTGGGCTTGATAACATGATTTAACAGAAGTGTGGATAACGCTTGTCTGATCAGAATGATTCCACAGTGCTCACTGTTGCTATTCCAAATGTAATTTTACCACAGTCATTTCAAATTTGGGGCATAGCACAGAATCAAGACAATTCCCAAGTTTTAAATCTGAACTTTCAAATTCATTCCTGTCCTTAAGTTCCCTGTAACTTATGGCTATGCACAGAACTAAACTTGTGCACTTGGGCCTGGGTGCAGCAAAATCTCTAGACCTACTTTTCATTCATGAATCAAAGGGAACATTCTGCAAAGCAAGCATTTAGATGTTGCTTTTTTTCTGCCCAGCCCCTTTAAGTGGCTTCAGTTATGGTTGGCACAATGCCTTGCCCTATTTACCTTTAGTCAATGGAGAGCTTCAGGAAGGAATCAATGTATCCCAGAATGCTCCAGTCTTTTGGAATCAGTCCCAGCCTCCTCTGGAATGAAATTATTGCAACTTGTCTCTTGAGGTGTTAGAGCTAAAACTGTGGTTAGTCAGAGGAAACATGCTGTTCCAGCTAGACTATTTTTGAAGGGTGAGAAAAAAAAGAAAGAAAACCACAGTGAGAAAGTAACTGTTAAAACAAGCGCTGTGCTTCCCCCCCCCTTTTTTAAGGACTGTAAGGTTTATTTATCACACACAAAATATATTAAATATAGACTCTAGACTATCATATTGTATGCTGGAAATAAGGAAATTGATTCAAGCCGCTTGGACTGTTCCCTGTGGTAGATACTGTTCAATATCCACTTAGAAGTGTTAAATCTCACCCTGGGTGGGATAGCCAGATGAATTTATGGTTTAGATAAACCAAAATGTACATTTAATAGAGAAGACCAGGTCAACGTTATCGACATTTAGAAACATTATAAAGATACAAACTGTTTGCAGTCGGGTTTGCAAATGCAAAGATACTGAAGATTAACTACTGCTGTGAAAATTAAATTTGATTAGGGAAACTGTTCTGGAAGGCTTTTGGGGAAAGCTGACCCAGGAATGACTCCTTGCAACAGAACAGTTATTTGCTGGGCTTTGGAAGTTAACCTGAGGCTCAAATGGAACTGACAGCTGTGTGCAGCCTTATTGATTTCCAGTTGGATCTTCCATTTCAAGACGGCCCAATGGAATGCTAAAGAAATGAGCTGGAATTAGAATAATCACATGCAGGACTTTGCCTAGGAATTGTAAACTGACATTTGCTATGCTTCAGTCTCTTCTTCACCAAGATAGACAGACAAATATTACTGTGTTGATGCAATACTATATTGTAAAACAATAGTAAGACAATAATATTGCAAAGCAACAATCCTGAAAGTTAGCATCATCCTAAACCAGACCTGGGCATTTTATGACCCTCAGGCCACATCCGACCCTTTGGCTGTCCCTGTCCAGCCCTTTGGCTATCCCTGTGGTCAATTGGAAATTAGAAAATAAAATGTAAACAAGTGCACTGCAGGGAGCAGGAGAAAAAGCCGAGTATGCTTCTTTAGTCAGCTGGCGAGAGGAAGCGCTTTCCTGTGTCTGTAGCAGAAATTGTCTGCAAAGGAACTCTACCTTGCAAGTAGTTCCTCAAAAGAATGGGCTCCATAGGATTGAGATGGATGTCCTCACCATAAGGATATCCTAATCAACAGATCTGTTTATAGTTGTTCATGTAAATAACTGAACGCATGCTAGCTTTCAAAGCTTCAAAGTCCTAGGTATGAGTGATATATGAGGCTGGATCAAGACAGAGAAAGAGGTACCTTTCTAATTCCAAATTTTGTTGAAAAAGCCTGAGTCTAACATTATTTTGCTCTTTTGTGCCTTAATTTGCACAAGATAAGTTCTTTTCTATGTGTCTTCTGTCATCTGGAGAAGGATATCATAGGCTATAGCCGTGGTGGCGAACCTATGGCACGCGTGCCACAGGTGGCACACAGAGCCCTCTCTGTGGGCACGTGCGCCGTCGCCCCAGTCCCAGGCCTTCAGCTGGGTTTTATAAAATCTTTTCGCTGTAGGCCTCCGCCGCCGTGTGCAAAAAAAAAAAAAAAAGGTTCAATCAATCAATCTATTTCAACTTCTTGCAGGAAAAAATAGATCTCGCAAAGTTGGAATTGATTGATTGAACTTTTAAATCCCACCCAGTCTGCCATTACCACCGCAGCCATGCCCACCCAATGGGCCACACCCACCCAATGGGCCACACCCACCCGGCACCCAATGATACATAAGTGGGTTTTGGGTTGCAATTTGGGTACTCGGTCTCTAAAAGGTTCGCCATCACTGGGCTATAGTATACAATCAGATAAAAGAGATGGAAGGGATTTGAGAGATTAACTAGTTCAACTCTCTATGGAGATTTTCAGTCATCCACTTTTCATCCAAGAACTGAAATGCCTTCTTCCTCAAAGAAGAACATAGTCCTGTTGCCTTTTGAAAAAGCACCTTTGAGAGGATCTAGTTCAACCATTTAGCTAGTACAGCGGTGGGATATAATCCGGATTCCCAGAAGGGAGAAACTCCATTCTATGGGGCAAAAGACAGGGAACTTGATACTTGCTAAACGGATCCTCCCTAGGAGTTCTCAGATTATATGCTTAATGGTGCAAATAATCTGCTTGGCACGTTTGGCAAGATTTCTGTCTATAGGTGAGGAACAATAATGGAATCTGCTTAGAAGAAGCTCCATGGGTCGGTTTTGGTTTGACAAGTACAGAAGTCTATTATTACAGTTTCTGCTTAAGCATGCCTCATGAAAGAGTCTTTATCCCTCCCAAGGCACTTTGTTCAAGATTTGATGCCTAAAAACGTTTTCCTGAGCTTTGTCCATAATCTACTTCCCTAAATTTGCTTTTTTTTCTCTCTCCTGTCTTCTGGGAGTCTTTAGAACAATTAACCAGTGGAACAACCTGCCTCCAGAAGCTGTGAATGCTCCAACACTGGAAGTTTTAAAGAAGAAACTCGACAGCCATTTGTCTGAAATGGTATAGGGTTTCCTGCCTGAGTAGGGGGTTGGACAAGATAACCTCCAAAGTCCCTTCCAACTTTTATTATTATTATTATTATTATTATTATTATTATTATTATTATTATTATTATTATTATTATTATTATTGTTGTTGTTGTTGTTGTTGTTGTTGTTGTTGTTGCTGTTGTTGCTGTTGTTGTTATTATATGTGGCATACTTTCAGACAGATTCCCTTCCCACAGTAAATATATCTAGTATCTCTTGTATATATTTCTCTTCCAGATTCTGTATCATCTTGGTTGCTTTATAAGACATATTTAAAATCTAACAGCACCCCAAGCATAAAGGGATTTCTATTATTTCGGAAATGAAATAAACTCCTCCTCCCTTCAGAAAACTTGTTACTTCCCCATCTCTCCCCCTCTCTCTTTCTGTCTCACACTCCACACACATTCTCTCTCACATACAATTATCATCCATCCTGCTGTTCATCCCCCCCCCTTTTTTTTTTTGAGCTGCTATGTTCTGTTCCTCTGTAAATGAATCCTTTTTATCCTCCTGATTTTTTATTTTTTTAAATTCTCTTCTTGGTCCCCCTACTTCACCAGCTGGTGATTTAGACTTGTTTCCTCAAAGAGCAACAACAGCCACAATAAGACAATGAAAAAAGGGGAAAGCTTCACTACACAATGTAGCTGGACAAATTGAAAAGTGTCAGGGAATTGTGCAGCAGGGATCCAAATGAAGTCAGAGATGCTGACACTTGTAGTTTTATATAAACAAATATATTTTACATCAATATATACAGCAAACAAGATAGCCAGGAAAATACGAGCATCATGAGGTAAATCACAGAGCATACAGGGCGCACAGAAGAAAAAGGCGGGAAAAAAAGGGAAACACCTCCTCCACACCCATAGCAACCAATCACAGTGAAGATTGCCTCATGCAGGAGCCAGCACGGTTCAACCAATCAGCTATAACTCTGGCTCATCGCACAACTCCACTGCCCGTTCTGCATCAAATAAACTTTAAAGAAAGTTAAACAGTATGGCAGCGAAAATCCAGCATGGAGGGGGGGAGGAAACCCAGTTTTTTGAGATGCCAGACTAGCATGCATTCACGTGTCTCTAGTCCCCTTGCTTGTTGCAAAGCCAGATTGGAGTCCTTGGGCTGCTCCTTCAAGCCCATTTCAGAACCGGTCCAAAAGCAAAGGGAATGGTTCCCCACCCCACCTGATCGCTGTGGGGCTTTGTTTCCAAAGACCTTCTGCACAGGCTCCGGACAAAACTCCGGGATTTAAAAAGCAGCAACAGGAGCGAAGGGCTGTTCAAAAGAGGAGGAAGAAGGAGAAAGTGGGAGAAGTCATTACCAAATGGTCGGGGCATGGTAGACCTGGCTGCGTGGGCCCTTCGGCATGGTAAATGGTTGTGGGGTGCATGGGGAAGCTCCCCCCTCCCCATCCTGCCTTGTGGCAGCGGGGGGCCCACCTCTCTGACTGCAGAGAACTGGTTGATAAGTTATTTGAATCCCACCACTGGAGATACCCCTTTAGTAATAATAATAAAAAAATCCTCAGTCACACTGTATCAGCAACTCAGGATGAATTAATCTCATAGATCATCATCCCAGAATGGGGAAAAGTCATCCATAAATTAGGAAACATAGATTATGGGACAATTAGTTATGAACACAAGGAAAAGTTTCTTACAGCAATTCTCATTTTAGTTTTCCTAAATCCCTGAGGAAAGAATTTATGGTGGAATACTACCTTAAAGTAGGGCAATGAATAAAAATAAACTGACATTAAAACAGTAGCATTATACTGATCAGCCAGAAGTGGGAATACACTTCTTTGTCTCCTCAAATGGAAGTCTTTCTTTTGAAAATTGCAGTGAATCCCCTTGGAGACTAGAATTGTCCCAACCTTGTTGGCCTTTTGTAAGGCTTTGAAAACTTGGCTACCGACTCAGGCCTGGGGCACAAGATGTTAAGGGCCCAATTTCATAGCTTTACTGTTAGTTGGTTAACTATTTGACCGCTGTATTTATTTTTGAGTGTTTTTATTGTTTTTAATTGTTTTAACTGCTTTATAGTGTCAGAATTATAAACTGCCCAGAGTCAGTAGAATGTGATACTGAATAAATAAATATCTTTGAATGGTTTTTTATTGATTTGTAATGATAATTAGAAGATAAAAGGTCTAGAATTCCAAATTATGGTTCAAATTGGCTACTGAATCAAATCTGATGATGTCCACATTAACCTGAGATAAACTGGCTGCTTCCTAAACCACCAAATCAGGGTGCAGACCAAACCTTTTGGTTAGTCCACCCTACTACTTATTTTAGATTTTCCAAACAGCTAATAGAGTTCTATTTATATCAACAGCTCTAGTCAATTTTTCACCAGAAGCCAAAGGAAATTGTCTTTACTTATTTACTTACTTACTTATTTACTTACTTAATTTAATTTATTTTTTTATGACACTCATCTCCTCTATAAGGTAACTCTAGGTGGCTTACATCATGGCAAATAATTTGTCCTAAATCTGAGATGTTAATCTGAGGCCTCAATCCAATGCAGTCCTTAGAAGAATAGTTCTCAAATGTAGCCAGTTGGGAAGCAATTATCTTCCCAGGTATGAGATTAGGACAGCTGTGGAACAACTCTTTTTTTTCAAAATTTTATTTATAATACAATTAAAAAAAAATTGGATATAACGTGACATTCCAGTATATACATTCTTATCAAATTATTCCACATTTTACAGTCGGTTCTTCATCTCTGAATATACATCTAAGTTTTATATACAGTACTTATTCTAAAATAACATATATTTCTATCTTAACGCTAGTCTTTAATCCCAACCGTCCTCCTCAAATCTCTCCAGCGGTAAAATTTATCCCAGGTTTCGAAGTAAACTGATCCACATTTGTCTTTCAAAACCATTGTAAGCCTTTCAAATGTAGCCTTTCATAGTTCTCAAATGTAGCCAATTGGGAAGCAATTATCTTCCCAGGTATGAGATTAGGACAGCTGTGGAATAACTCTTGAGGTTACTATTATGCTTTTGTGTGTGTTTGTTATTATCTATTGTTTTATGTTCTATATTCTCTCTTTCTGTATATATGTACAATGGCCATAAATGTGAAAAATGGTCATGAGTTACTTTGAAGGGTCACTATATGTATGTATGTATGTGTATTTGTGTATTCATTCCTTGGCTTATGACAATTCATTTAGTGACTGTTCAAAGTTACAATGTCATTGAAAAAAGTAACTCATGATCATTTTTCACACTTATGGTCATGTAATCAAAATTCAGATGCTTGGCAATTGGCCTGCATTTATAACGGATGCAGGGTCCTGAGGTCATGTGACCACCTTTTGTAATCTTCTGACAAGCAAACTAAATAGGGAATCCAGATTCACTTAACAACTGCAGTGATTGAATTAACAACTATGGCAAGAAAGGTCACGAAATGGGGTTAAACTCACTTAACTGTCTTGCTTAGCAACTGAATTGTTGGGCTCAATTGTGGTCATAAGTTGTATAGGATTTATTATATGCTACCCAAAGTCTTCTTGGAGTTGGATGATGTTAACAAATCCAATAGAATAATTAGTATCATTCAATGCTTATATTTTGGTGGGGGAAACTTGGCTTCCTCCTCCTCCTCAGGAGCCCCTGACAACTACACACTAATGGGCAACAACCCATTTGTGGTTTCACATTCCTTGTTTCTCTACCTGAAATAATAATAGGAAAGACCCATATAGGAAAAAGAAAACATAATAGGTTCATCTAACTTCTGATCCATTGTTTATGAGCACATTGTAAAAGACCCTTTCTTTTACAAAAGAATCTTCTACAGTGTTACCATAATCTCTAAGATAAACGAGATGACAAATTCTCCAAGTGGTTATTTAGCTAGGTTGCCTATGTGGACCTCCTGTGAAGTCATTAGCCAGGTTTTTCCTCCAAGCAAAGTTTGTTCCTAGGCCATTCAATACTTTAGAAACAAATGCATAATCCTTAATCCAAGAAACAAGATCCCCAGCAGTCAGGTATGAAAATTTCTATGAAATCCTTTTCCAGCCATAGTTGAAATTGGGTGAAAAAGAAGCATTAAGTTTGCAAAAGTTCAATCTTGCTATTTGCCATTCAGTTTTTGAGCCTTTCACCTTTCAGATAGTTTTACACAGGTAGCAAGCAGTTTGTTTAGATGTTTTCAGGATACAAATATAAGGGATAGGTTTCCAAGTGTATTTTTTTTTTCAGTCACTTGACCTGATGTCTTTTGTGGTTGCTATAGCGATGGCCCATCTGCTTATAATATTTGAAAAACTAGTGATTCACTGTTCTTAAGAGAAGGATTCTAACACATAAATAGAAAATTAATTTGCTTCCTCTTCAGCTCTTACTCCCTATTTGACAACTTGGAAGAAGTCAATGTAATTTTAAGAAGAAAAACATGCCTTTTTTCTCATTAGAATGACACAAAATACCCATCCCCCAACTGTTTTCCATGTGTTTATTTTGTCAGATGTTTTTTCCAGCAAGCAATATTTGGGGAGGGGGAAGAAGAGGAAAATGATTAAGTGTTTGCAACACATTAATTAATAACCAAGATGAGTGTGATGCTGATGTAATTGTTGCATATAAACTGGTTCTTTTCATGCATTATATCGGTAGGAAAAAAACAGAGATAAGGATATATGAACAAATGAATTCTAGATTTATAGCAATGCATATAATAAGTTCATTCCACAAAGCTTCTGGCATGCACAGGCATCTCTCAAGGATATTGCTAACTTGAAAGAATGGAGAGAAACAGCAAAGAAGCCACTCATGCAAATGTCTATCTGGCTGTCTATCAATACCAGTGATAAGACATTGAACCATTAACCACCTAAACAGGATGCAGTAGAGGCCACAATGTAAATGTTGTTCTGTTGTTCCAAAATGAGGAGCAAAAGAATTACCCTTCTCTATGTTCACTACTGAGTTCCCGGAGAAAAGGTGGGATACGAATCCAATAAAGAATTGTAAGCCATAAATAAATAGATCACATTTACACACAAGAATGACTCAATGCAAAGCTCTTCTTACAAAATAAAAAAGTTCAATAGCTGCCACTTTGCGCTTTATGTGGAAATGTGCCATAATCTTTCCAAAGTCAAAAGTAAGTTGGATGGTGAGAAGAAACTTGGAAGGCTAAAGCAGGTGGTAGAAAGCAGCTGGGTCAATTTTCCATCTGGCCTGCCAATGTTTTTGATTGGCCGTATATATATTGGCAGTTATTTTATGAATGCAACAACTACCCAAGCCACATGGCGGTCATATTGCAAGTCCTCTAAATGGGACAGCTTGGTTTCAGCTGAATCCAGAAAAATAATTCTTTCCCCAAATAATCTATATCGCATCCATCAGATCATTGACAACATTTGAAGATTAGTTTCCATCTCCTTCAGTGAAAATCAAGGGAATCTGATCATTGTTCTATAAAATTAAGCATGCCAGAATCTCTCATATATATTCAACTTCTGGGCTGATGATTTGGGAAATGAATTTGATGGAACTCATTGTTGGATAGAGTTCCCGTTAAATCTAATTCAGTAAGTTATCAAGAATAGATCATGATGATACTCCATATGTGGCACTACCCTAACATTTGATTATATAGGCTTTAAGCTTTTTAAATTGTGTCAGGGAGATGTAAGCAAAGTGACACATATTACCAGCTTAATCACCATTTGCTAATTATATTGCATAATAAAATAATACAAATATTATACAGCATTTTTTTTAATAGCTAACCTTGGTCTGTATAATGTGTTTGAAGATAAATATTGAACACCGATGCTTAAAATGCTTGTATTTCTTATCACCATCTGATATTAATATGCACAAATACACATATATCCAATTTTTCTCTCGTGTTCAATAAATATACATATACTTTAGTGGGGAAAAAAAGCTCTCACTGGCACAAACTTTATTGAAGAAAAAAAACATAGTTTCTCATTGGAACAAAAATGCTATCTATTCCTGGATAGTATAAATATGTAGTATCTAATCAGGTTAAACTATTGCAAAATTCTCTTTGTCATAAATTAAACAATGCAATGCATCTTTATGCAGAAATAATAGAATGATGTAAAATGTAATAATATATAAGTATAATAAAATATAATATATTTTGAACAAACGTTATAATTTTGGGGGGAACATTAGAAGCAGGATGGCTGGCTAGATTAGATAGTAATGGATGTGTGTGTATGTGTGTGTGTGTGTGTGTGTGTGAGAGAGAGAGAGAGAGAGAGAGACAGAGACAGAGACAGAGAGACACAGAGAGAGAGACAGACAGACAGACAGACACCATAGATTCTATTTCAGAATAAGGCAGAAATCTGTTTTAGTTGAAGATACGAAGGTTTTGTGCCAGTTTGGGTTTTTTCTGAGTCAGGAGATACTGCTCATGGTCACTTATAACTCAAACACCCCCTAAATAGAATATTTTAACATGCTACAGTATATAAGGCGCTTCTCTTGAAAAACAGCCAGAAGCTACAACCAAATGGCAGTAGCACAATAGTTATTAATGCATTCTGGTCACACCAATGTTACACATCTGCCTTGTCAAATGCACTAGTTCCCAGCATGCTTCTGAGTGAAATTTAAGGAACTGGTTGTCACCTATAAAAATCCTTCATGGCATGGGGTTTGATTCTTTGCAGGATCAACTTTCCCTGATTGTTTCTAGACATCCTATTATAGGTCCAACAGATGGGACAGGTCATCATAGAAAATCACTTTTAATGGCCTTTAAGAATGGAGCTTTTCATTTGCAGACCCTGTTTTCTGGAATACCATCCTGGTTGGCTTCAACCCTGATGGCATCTTACAATGCTTCAAATACATGGTTGTGGGGGGGGGACACATAGTGTTAATTGGGTCCATGAGATTGACATGTCATCTCTTGATTATTTCTGTTGTCCTCCATTTACATTATCTATAAATAATTGTATTTGAGTGTTTAACCCAAAGTTAACTGCCAAGAATCACAGTCACAAATGGCAAGAGGCTCATCAATTAAGGAGGAGGGAGGGAGAGAGAGAACAAATGAATTTTTGTTTAGCAATATGAATGGATCACTTTTTGTGTTCACATATGAGTTTTTTTTGTAGGAGGAAAATTTATTTCTCATCCCATGTACAATCTGTGTCTGACAAAATGGTTACAGTTGTTTTGCTTAAATTTTACAGGTTGCACCTTGGCAGTAGAAAAGATCATTTATATATCCAATCAACTTTGGACCCTGCTGTTTTTCTCTGAGATAATTTGCTTTGCTATCACTTTTTAAATAATGTGCTGCAAGCACTGTATTAAGCTGGGGCATCATCCCCATTTTTCTAGCGCTAATCCTAAAGATGGTATCATCCGTCACTAACTGTGCAATATAAAAACTGCTCATTTTGTTTCTTTTCACTCACTCTGGAAGCAAAGTGCACCCAAAAAAATCCCCAAGGCGTGTTCATCAGAAACTGTGATCTGTCTGATTAAAATGCAGAGATACCAGCATTTGTCTTTTATCTGGAGTCAGTTGAGTCTGTATTGTTTGAATGTCATTAACACTGATTCAGTCTTCCTTTAGTAGTGTTTTTCACTTTTTCAGGCAGCTCATTAAATTGCCTCATTTTTTTTTTTAGTCTGGCATGTGGATTTCTCATGTAAAATTCCTATTATAACATTTAAAAACAGGTCTACAAAATTCTCATACTGTCTTCCTAAAGCAGAATTTGGGTACATCGTATGCTGTATAGTGCCACTGCTTTTGAATGAGGCTCATCAGCTCTTATATTTTTCTGAAGTATTCCCGTGTTAGTTATTTAATCTCCTCCTACTCTGCATGTTTCCCTCCTCCTTAACTTCTATCTAGATTTCTTTGTATTTTTATTTTTCTCTCTCTCATTCTCTCTCTCCCTGTAATGTTCATTCTAACTTGGATTTGAAGGACTGCAGACTGTGCAGGAAGTCTCTATTTTTATTCACAGGCAGATGTGACTTCTTTGTAGAGATGGAAAACCAATACCCCACTGACTTGTTGGCTGCACCCCCTAAACCAGCACAAGGGTTTTTGAAACAACAGCAACTGCCCATCCCACATAGCTATGATTAAGGTCAAACCCTCCCAACTGCCTAAAAGAGTAGATCTTTTCCAACACAGTCTACCAGCATCCTTTAATTTTTTTCTGTCTCTTGCTCAATGAACAGAAACTCGTTTTTAATAAGAGAAATGGGATGGGAGCCATCATTTTTATTTCCAGAAGACCAAGAGGGAAAAGGAGAGCAGGAAAAAAGATAATGTGTAGGATAGGGAGGAAAGGAGGGAGGAAGTGATTGTGTGCATGCTTATCGGTCCTGCATAGGGAGCAAAGGTGCCTTTTTTCACTACTATTTTCAAGACTCCTGTTTGAAATTAGAGCAACAAGACGAAGGAGCAAATGGAAGACAAAGCTTCTTTTCTTGGGTATTTTGACTGACTGGAGAAATCTGTCCACCTTGGCCAGATGAAATATAGATAGATGTGCAAGCTGGCTGAATATGTGTGGGTTGTAATGGTGCCTGCTACAAATAAAGATGAGGAGGCAACAGCGAATGTGTGTGTGTATGTTTGTGTGTGTGTAAACAGAGGAAGAAAAAATAAGAGACACAGAAAGAAAGTGTGCTTGTGGGTGTGTGTTTGTGAGCTATGGGCTAGGGCTATCAGTGCATGTAACATAGATGTGTGTGTGGACAAGAACATCAACCTTGCTGTCAAGCAAAATCAAGCTCTTAATAGCGAGTGCCACACAAAGTGCACTAACCAAATAGGTGGTAAGACATTAGGGGAACTCAGGCACCACACAGGTTATGTAGGAAGTAAACACAGGGTTGGTCACAAAGGACTCAAATGTCTATACACCAATGCACAAAGTATGAACAGCAAACAGGGTGAACTAGAAATTCAGGTTAATGAGGGCAGATATGATATTGTTGCCATTACGGAAACATGATGGGATGAAACCCACAAATGGAACACACATACACTGGATATTAAAGGGGGGGATTCAATGCTTGATTGCTGCTGTGCTCCTCCTTTTGCATACATGATCTTAAGTCTGCTTGACACAGTAAAGATACGGAAGTGATTCAGATTGTGCAAGTGATGTCATAATCAATATGGCCTCTAATCACTTTGGCCCTGCCATAGAAGAAAGTGACTCTAGATATCCAACTTGGGAGTTAAGTACTATTTGGACATGTGTGTTTTTTTGTATTTTTCTTTGTGTGTTTCTATGTTGACTCCATATCTCTTTTCCCAGCACATAACAGTATGAAAACACCCAGGTCTTCTGAAGCATTTGCTTTTTCCAGGTTTATTTTGGATACTATTTAAAATGTAATGAATATTTTCTTAACTATTCTTTGGGTGCTCTAAAATAAGGATACAGCTCCATCAGATGTGACACTTTCGCTCCTTCTCCTTCTGCTGACTTTTGCTCCCCGGTTGCTTTGGTCACTATTGTCCCAGTTCATATCTTGTTTTGCACATTTTAGTATACCTCTACGTTTCTATAGGATTTTTTTTTTCATTCAGCCCTGAGTGAAAATGATTATTCCAGCCATATCATTGTATGATACAATGTTTTTCCATTTGTCAGTGTAGGAGTCCTCAAATGATTGCATAAGAGGGCACTCACCACAAATATACATTCATCTCAATCATATGTTAGAGTTACATTGCCACTTTTCCACCGAAAAAGACTTCAGCTAGAAAGCTTTTATTTTCTACAAACAGAATAAGAGAAAGTAAGCAAAGGTGAAATAGATGTAATTAAGTTCATAGAAAATTATAACTATGTTTTAGTAATGGGCACTTCCACTGCGGCTTCATTATAGCATTGTGCTTCCAAATGAATATAACACTTATACTAACACCTCTCTCAGTCCAAAGGAAATTAGCCATGATTTAATCATATTGAAATTAATCCTAAAAACCCCTAAGTTTATTTTTGATTTATCACTGCTGATTTTACCTTGGTATAATCACTAATGCTGTTGACAAATCAGATGTCAGATCTAGGAATGGATACAAATCCATTAAGTTTGCATTTTAATGCAAAGAAATCCAATTTAGAGTTCTGAAATCTATACAAGGAATAGTGCACCAGTATCTACAATTTTTCAAATGTAATTATGTAGTCTGCAATTAGATACCCCGACAGAAAGTGTCCATTAGCAAATAATAGAGTACAAACAATGAATATATTAGGAGAAAATTGCATAAACCAGGAATATTTTGCAAACTGTAAAATATTCCTGCAATGTATACAGAAATATACATATAAATGATATCTGGTAGGAAAAATGCTCATAAAATATGTATAAATTGTTGAGTGTATATTTTAAAAAGTTACAAACTAGTTTAGAAAAGAGACGTAACAATGTTAATTTTGTCCTGTTTTCATTTCAATTTACATTTTAAAAAGTGAGCAACGACAGTTCACAGGCATTTTATATGCCCAGTTCTTCCATATTGCAGATGGGGTGTGAGAAGTGGCTTTGAAAATTTTTTCTCTTCATAAGTGTTAGTTTCCCTTTGCTCTGTTTTTCTTGACAATTTATTCTTAGGATATGTCATACTATCTATATTAAGCCCCTGGAATCATATTTCTTAAGGTAGTTGTGTAATTCTAGGATCTTCTTTTTATACAATATTTCATGCTGCAGATTTCTTTTTAGCACTTATATGTTAAAAATGCAGTCTAGTATAGTACCCAGAACTCTTTTAAGATCCTTATTGCATGTGCCTTTTTTAACCTGCTTGTTTATATCTTTTTTACAAAAACATATAGAATAGAATAGAATAGAATAGAATAGAATAGAATAGAATAGAATAGAATAGAATAGAACAGGGCTTTTCAACCAGTGGTATGGGTACCACCTGTGGTACATTGGCACCTGGCAGGTGGTACGCAACCACCCTAGAAAAGTGGTAGCGGGGGAGGGGAATGAGCTGAACCGGTGGCAGCACCACACAAGCCTGAGCGAGAGATGGCTGGAGCTGCAGGGCTGTCAGGACTCAGTGGAAGCGCCAGGATCAGTGCCGCTTTCCAGCTAATCAGCACTTCTTTGGGGCTGTCAGGGTTCAGTGGAAGTGCCAGGATCAGCACCAGGCTCCAGCTGGAGCTCTGCGCTGATCCTGGTGCTTCTGCTGAGCCCTGAAGAAGCACCAATCAGCTGGAAAGCAGCACTGAGCCTGGCGCTTATGCTGAGCCCAGAAGAAGCGCTGATCAGCTGGAATGCTGCAGCCCCTCCAGGGTCTTGTGATTTACATTCAGATGCTTGGCAACTGATTCATATTTATGACGGTCACAGTGTCCCAGGGTCATGTGAAGTGACCAAAACCCAGCAGACAGGGGGAATAAAAACCAAACACCCCCCACCCCACCCCTGCTGCCAATCCTGAACAGAAATGCTCACAACAATGGAAACCTCGGACAGGAGGAAGAGCGTGGCTGGGCGGGCAGGCAGGTGTCTTGCTCGGCTGTGGCTTGGGGGGCACTTTTTTCAGTGCCATTGTAATTTTGAACAGTCACTAAGCGAACTGTTGTAAGTCAAGGACTATCTGTACTTTATCACTTTTTTCCTTTTTTTTTTTTGTCATCAAGCTTTTGACACCTTGCTAGGCGACTGGTGGTACTCAGATATTGCCATGTCCTAAAAGTGGTACAATGGGTGAAAAGGTTGAAAAGCCCTGGAATAGAATAGAATAGAATAGAATAGAATAGAATAGAATAGAATAGAATAGAATAGAATAGAATAGAATAGAATAGAGCTGGAAGGAACCTTGGACGTCTTCTAGTCTAGCCCCCTGCTCAAGCAGGAGAACCTATATCACCAAAGACAAGTGACTGTTTAGCCTCTTCTTAAAAATCTCCAGTGATGGAGCACCAATGATTTCTGGAGGCAAGCTGTTCCACTGGTTAATTGTCCTCACTGTCAGGAAGTTTCTCCTTAATTCCAGGTTGCTTCTCTCTTTGATCAGTTTCCAACCATTGTTTCTTGTTCTGCTCTCTGGTGCTTTGGAGAACAACGTGACCCCCTCTTCTTTGTGGCGGCCCCTCAAATACTGGAACACTGCTATCATGTCTCCCCTATTTCTTCTTTTCTTTAGACTAGCCAAACCCAAGTCCTGCAGCCATTCTTTGTAAGTTTTAGTCTCCAGTCCTTTGATCATCTTAGTTGCTCTTTTCTGAATTTCTTCCAAATTCTCAACATCCTTTTTGTGACATGGTGACCAAAATTGGCTGCAATATTCCAGGTGTGGTCTTACTAAGGTTTTATAAAGCGGTATTAATACTTTGTGTGATCTTGATTCTATGCCTCTTTTTATACAACCTAGGATTGTATTAGGTTTTTTTTGGCTGCTGCTGCTGGCTCATAGTCAAGTGATTGTCCACTAGGACTCCAAGGTTCCTCTCACAGTCACCCAATCTGTACTTGTACTTTTGATTTTTCCTGCCTAAATGTAAAATTTTGCTTTTCTCCACATTGAAACTCATTTTGTTGGATAGGGTCCATTGTTCAAGTTTGTCAAGATCTTTTGGGATCCTGAGTTTGTCTTCTGATGTGTTGGCTACTCCTGCCAGTTTAGTGCCATCTGCAAATTTGATGAGTTCCCCTTCAATTCCCTCATCTAAGTCATTGATGAAGATATTGAAGAGTACTGGGCCTAAGACGGAACCTTGTGGTACCCCAATGCTTACTTCTCTCCATGTGCCATTGAGGACTACTTGTTGAGTATGATTTGTGAGCCAGCTACAGATCCATCTGGTGGTGATGTTATCTATTCCACCTTTTTCTAGCTTACCAAGGAATAAGTTGTGGTCTACGTTATCAAATGCCTTACTGAAACCTAAGCATTTCGCTGGTCTACTAGTTTAGTCACTTTATAAGATTGGTTTGGCATGATCTGTTTTTAACAAACTGGTGCTGGCTACCAGTTATAACTTTGTTTGATTCTAGTTGTTTGAAGATATGTTTTTTGATTATATTTTCTAGGATCTTCCCAGGTATTGATGTTAAACTGATTGGTCTGTAGTTTCCTGGGTCCATTTTTTCCCCTCTTTCTTGAAGATGGGAACCATATCAGCCCTTTTCTAATCCTCGGGTATTTCCCCAGTGCTCCAGGATTTTTTTAAAGAAATGGTGCAGTGGTCCTGAGATAACATCTGCCAGCTCCTTCAGAACTCTGGGTTGTAATCTATCGGGTCCCGGTGATTTATATTCGTCAAGGTTGGATAGGTCTTACCATTTTCCTGCTTATTTTATTTTTTCTTTCTAGTTTGTCTTTTGCAGTGGTTTTTTTTGATATGTTGGGCTGTAGTTTCTTTTTATGTGAAGACTGATGCAAAGAATGAGTTAAGCAGCTTTGCTTTCTCCCTGTTGCCTGTTATTTCCTTGCTATCCTCTCTCCTTGGTGGGCCTACAGTTTCCTTAATGTTTTTCTTGTTGTTAATATGTTGGAAGAAACCTTTTTTTTTATTATCCTTGATTTCTGTTGCAAGTCTTTGTTCGTTCTGAAGGTTTATTTGCCTAACTTCATCTTTGCATGTTCTGGCTATCTGCTGATAATCAGCCATAATTATGTGCCCCTCTTTCCATTTTTTGTGTTTGTCCTTTTTGTCTTTCAGTTTGTCAGAGAGATCTTTGTGCAGCTATGCTGTTTTCTTCTTGAATATCCAAAGTATATAACATCCAAAATCCATATAACTATAAGGCTTTCGGTGCATGGATCAGACTAAGAACAAACTTCACTTTTAGAATCAGCTAGACAACCAATGGCATGTTGGCTCATTCTTCTTTCCACATACAATAGGGATCACTTCAGAAAAGGCAGGCAGAGCCATAAACCTCTGTCTATTAATGATTCGGCTGTGGAGGTGGTTAGTAGTATCAACTTTCTGGATGTGCAGCTGACGAGCAGATTGGCTTGGTCACTCAACAGTGAGACACTGGTGAAGCAGGCACAGCAGCACATTTTTGGTGCCGCATGAGAAGAGCACATCTTCCTTCCCCTATCCTTACCACTTTCTATAGAGGCTTGACCAGGGTTCACAGTATTGTCTGGAATGCTACACATTGTCTCCATGACCTATTTTCTTTGTTACCTTCTGGGAGGAGGCTTCGCAGTATCCGAAGCCTTTAACTCTCAACACTCTTTTTTCCACTTTGTATTCTAGATGCATGCATGTATGTGGGTATATATATATTATTTTGAGAGCGGCCTCAGAATTTCATTTTTTAATGGGTGCCAGTGTGTTCACAGAAAAAAGTGACAATAAAGGTTATCTTATTAACTTACTATATTCCTTCCATAGGGAGGAAGACAGCTCACCCATTGCCAGTGACTTCCAGTCAGCCCTACCTAATCAAGAGACTTACCAACTGAAGAAGTATTGATCAGGAAAATTCTAGAAGGCGCAGAAATGGATAGATTGACTTTAGAGATTAAAGAGAAAGAAAATTCTCTTTACTTTAGAACATGGGATAATTTCTATCAATGGCTAGAAAAACGAATCAGAGATAAAGGAATGTGATATGTAATTTTGAATACATATTAGTAAGAAGAACGCCATGGAGTGATTAATTAATACTGCTTATGATAATTAACCATATCTATTACTGTTATCTATTACTATATCTATTACTGTTATTTAAATATATGTACCCAGACAATATGCTGTTTGCTAAATATTTAAAATGTTACCTTGGGAAACCCTAGCCCCAACCCTGACCCTAGCCCCAACCTAAACCCTAATCCCAACCCTGCCCCCATTCTATCCCTAACCCTATAAAAACTAATAAAACCTTTTTTTTTTAAAAAAGAGACATCCCAGTCATTTGTATGTCCTTCATCTTTCCACATATAATTTAAGCTTGCACTATTTGCCCTCCCTTCACAACTTTCCAGAATCCTGATGAAATGGTCACTGCCTCTTCCTCTTCCTCCTCAACTGACCTGTGGAACTACCCATTACTTTGTTGTGGATAGGGAAAACAAAGGGACCCATGGACCATGAGGAAAATCCTAACCCTACTCATCATTCCAGGAAGAAAGAGAGCTCATCCATCAACCATCAGCACACACACACCAGCCAGTCCTACCTCACCAGCAGGAATCCAAGTTGTTCCTTTGTTTTTCCCTCACAAAGTAAAGTCTACTTCTCCAAAGTAGATTGAAAAACTGGGTTGATTTTTTCTGGAACTAATTATCCTTTATGTAATTCTTGAAATAACTAATAGATAACATGAATGGTTTAACAAAAGTGTATGTAGCAATAACATGTTTTGTGTTTTAGATTACAAGTAAAAAGCAGGAAGAGTTTAACATAGGTATATTATCTGACTTTCTTTAATATTATCCAAACTGTGGTTCTCTGAAGTTTTTAAAAATCAGTCGGTAAGTAGGACAATACATTCCTGTTTGAAAATGTTTGCAGTTTGCAGATATTTGTTTATGACACGGTACTAGACAATGATATTCTACAATTCTGTTCTGTAAAATGGTAGTCAAAAATAATGCTTTGCATAAAAATATTTTGCTCACTCGCAAAATAACAAACTGGAGTGCTCTGGGTCTTGAGTATGACAGAAAAAGATGATGTAGACTAGTGATAAATGACACAATTAAGTATCTTATTGAGACTGATGACAAAGACATAACAAAAAGAAAAAAAAATGATCCAAAGCCTATAGCCAGAAGCAACACATGTAAGATTTAGAACCCAGCAGAAATCTTAAGAAGGTATTAGTTGGAGATTTTCCTACAAGGAATATAAGAAGGAAAAAAAAAAGATTTGCAGAAAAGAAAAAAAGAAAGAAAGCATATCTTAGATTTGTTTGTTTGTTTGGGTGAAACAATGCCTAGTGATTTTAGAACTAGGCAAATCAAGCTACCAATATTAAGTAGACTTTCTTCTTCTTTCTTTGAAGCCTTTAGAACTATTCTGATCTCATATAATTTTTTTGCACTTGCGTCAGAAGAACTGAGGCATTTCTGGGTTGAAAGGATTAGCCCGGTGATATCACCATTGCTTGGAGGACATCCAGTTGGGAGATCCTTTCATGATCCGAGCAGAAGCTGGAGCGAATGACAAGAGCTCACACCACCCCATGGCAGCACTCTGGTCTCAAACGCAGCCGTGCTAACCTGCATCACAGTGTCCTAACCACAAGAGCCACTGTGCTCCATCTCATATAATAACTTCTTGGGATTGGTGTTTCTTCCAGTTATTAGGCATTTTAATTTTGAAAATTTCACTATGAAATAGTGTAATTTTCAGGTTTTCTAACTGGAAGGTGTTGATAACTGAATTATTGTTTATTTTATTTATTTTAATTGATTAATTTAGAACATTTCCATGGCTACCCACTTACATATGAACACTAGGCAGCTAATAACAACAAACAGAAAATGATATAATAAATCCTCTATAGCTCAAATAAAAAAAAAATTAAAAATCATGGTATAATAGCCAAGGCACCATATAACCAAATCAACCATACAAACCACACCTATGCTGGGTTCATCTAAGATACTAGCCCAGTGGCCAGAGAAAAAGCTAAGCCAGGATCTGCTGGATCATAGATGGAAATCTGGTTCATAGGGCAGATGCATAATCAAGAAGGCACAGTTCCCCAGCTCTATAGGTTGGTGTTGTTTTATGGAAGGCACCTGGAGTGCCTCTGTGTGGTTGGATCTCGTGCGATGAACAGAGATCCTTCGAAATGGGCAGTTTCCCCAGTAACCTGTTCTTGTGGCATGAAGGACTTTAAAGATGAGAACTAGAACCTTGAATTGTACTTAATAGCATACTGAGAGCCAATGCAGCTTATGCAACAGAAGTATAATTCAGATAATTCTCACATGTCCAAATATGATATTGCATTCTGCACTTGTTGGAGTGTTTTTCAAGGGCAGTCCCATGCAAAGTGCATTGCGGTAATCCAACTGGGAAGTGGGTAAGGCATGACTGATATTAAGTTGGTGCTCCCAATTCAGGAAGGGGCACAAGATGAATTTGTGCAAAAGCATTCCTCATCACAAGTGTCCCTGGCTCTTTCAGCAGGAGCCATGAATTCAAAAAGAGTTTCAAATTCCACACCATCTCTCTCTGGGGTAGTGCTATTCTTTCAAAAATAAAAGATGAAAGATCTCCAAACCAGACACAAAAGAGACCTAAGACTAAGACAATTGGAACTGGCCCAGGAGAAAGGGACCACAAAACAGCGTCCCCAACTTCTCACCTTTTAGAAAGTATTGGTATTGAAAGCCACTGCAAAATCCAGAAAGGCAAGGATGGACATTCCACCCTCATCTCAGGGCATCCAGAGGTTATCTGCAAGTTCAATCAATGCCTCTCAGTACCAGCTTGACCCCCCCTCCCCAACTGAAAAGGTTGAAAATATGAATAACTACTTGCTCCAGGACCCTTTGAAGTCAAGTGCCTACCACATTCTCAACAACTTTCTCTAAAAAGGAAAGGTGGGAGACTGCATGAAAGTTATCCATCACTAATTCCAGTCCTATAGAAGGCAGGCTGAATCCCCCACCATGTCAATTCTACAGAAGTCTGCTGCCAACCTGGCCACAGGGTCAAGTAGCTCAGACAGGGAAGATGCTATCCAGCAGGGAGGCAAATAAGCTAACCACAACCTCTTGTGATCCCTACAGGCCAAATTCACAAACATGCTCTCACTTTGGACTGGGTCCATACTAGTTCCCCCAATTCCTACCAGAGATTCCCAGATAATAACAGATACACTCCTGCTCCTGAGTTGTAGCTGACGCCATACGAAAACCAGGAAAGGCAGATCTCAGAGAGGGATCCCCTGCACCCAACCAACCTCATTTCAGAAATTTGTATTAGGCCAGTCCTCTTTTCCAAGAATAAACATGGATGAGGTGATCTTTGTTGCAGGCTAACCTTTTATTAAATGGCAGCAGACAAAGAACAGGGCCTCCAAAGTGGTAAACAATGCTTAGGACTATGTATTGGGGGCAGAATATGGCAATAATATAAAACACCAAGCCCAATCCTGGCTACCACCATATCTCTCCATGCTTGTCACCATTCTGTTATCTTCACCTGGTGCATATAATAATAATAATGAAGGTCACTACTATCTCAGAGAGTGAACACAAAGAAAAATAGCAATAGCAATAGCACTTAGACATATACCCTTCACAGTGGTTTACAGCCCTCTCTAAGCAGTTTATAGAGTCAGCATATTGGCCCAAACAATCTGGGTCCTCATTTTACTAACCTCAGAAGGATGGAAGGCTGAGTCAACCTTGGGCCATTGAGGATCAAACTGCTGGCAGTCAGCAGAATTAGGCTGCAATACTGCATTCTAACCACTGCGCCACCATGGCTCAAATAGTGGCAACAGTGGATGTTAGGACAGACAAAAAAAAAACAGTATGGGAATCCAAGTAATAAACTTTTAAAACCTGGTAATACTGCTGGGTATAATCTGGTAGAAATGCTTTTGTAGTAATTGTAGTAATTGTTCTAGCTTTTTCTTTTTTCTTTTTTACTTTTCTACACAGAAGAACAGAAGCAATCTGAAAGTTAGGAGGTGGCATTTTATAGATAATGTAGTACACTTAGCCATTTTCTTGATGTCATTCCCTAAACTTTATTCAAATCTTTGCTTAAAATGTAGTTATTCTTTGCTACTTAAATAATGCACCAGAGAATTTTATACCCTACTCTAAAATGAGAACTTGAACAAAAAAACATAGTGGGAATGGAAGCAGCAGATAAAAAGAAATGAACTATGAAACCACACCTTGAAGTTCTTGTTCTGGGCCAAATTCCAAATGGAAGAAATAAAAAAAAGAAAGAAAGAGACATTGTATCAAGAAACAATAGATCACAATTGAAACACAGTGGATCAATCTTTCTCTGCTTATTTTGAAGCTATTCAGAGACCAAACCAACACTCCTTAAAATCAGTAAAATGAGAACTGAAAATGATTATTAGATTTTCTGCACCAGTTTAAGCCAGTCACAATAATTTAAATGATTACACAAAAGTGCTTTGTGGAACCAGATAATTTACATGAAAAGTTCATGTGATGCTGTCATTATTTCTTTCTCTTCCTTTTCCTTTTTCCTTGACCAATGTGAATCCTTCTCTTGCTTTTTCACTAACGTTCCTTTGTAGAACTAATCTTCTAAGCTTTGCTGATTTATATTTCTTCAACAAGATTTCCCTCTCCTTCTCAGATACTTCCTGGGCAGAAAGTTTGCTTAGAAAATTGCCTCTCCAAGTTACTGTCAAATGGAAATCATTGGTTAATCTGTTTATTAGAGTAGCAGGCTGATGTTGTAGTGTAGGATCACCATGTTTTCCAGTCAGCAGAATGTGTAGGTCAACACAAACTAACTCTTCAAATGATATAGATCTTCTTCTTCTTCTGCCATATCCGTTATCGGACGTTGGCGATCATGTTGGCGATCCTGTTTTTATCAGCAGCCGCACGAAAAAGTGCTGCTGAGTTTTGTCCAAACCCGTCCCTTAGATTTTGAAGCCACAATGTTCTTTTTCTGCCTGGACCTCATTTGCCTTCAATCTTTCCCAGGAGGATTAAATGGAGTATGCCGTATTTTTCTGGGTGTCGCATCACCCAGAAAAGATCAGGGTCGTCCAACTTCGGCAACTTTAAGATTTGTGAGCTTCAACTCCCAGAATTCCCCAGCCAACTGGGGAATTCTGGCTGGGGATTTCTGGGAACTGAAATCCACAGGTTTTTAAATTGCCAATATACAGTAGATGATAAATCTGGCACCATCTTATAGTCAGACCTTCACTTTGGTAGGAAAGCCATCATAAACTATATAAACATGATAATAATAAAATTAGTGATGGACTCTGAAAAAAATCCTTTTTAACATGGGACAAATTAATTAGGAGACACCATTGCATCTCCTAAACTACAAGCCAAATGAATAAACTAAAAGATGAGTACATTCCCAAGAAAGGCTATAGCATTTGGAGTTCTTTAGGTCTGAAACAAAAGAGAATAAAGAAAGATATGATGGAGGGATATGAAGTTGGG
>NW_015386537.1:93899-142687 GCF_001527695.2 Protobothrops mucrosquamatus
TAGTGATGGACTCTGAAAAAAATCCTTTTTAACATGGGACAAATTAATTAGGAGACACCATTGCATCTCCTAAACTACAAGCCAAATGAATAAACTAAAAGATGAGTACATTCCCAAGAAAGGCTATAGCATTTGGAGTTCTTTAGGTCTGAAACAAAAGAGAATAAAGAAAGATATGATGGAGGGATATGAAGTTGGGCATGCATAAATAATGTGGAGACCAAGACATTTTTCTCCCTCTCTCACATTTTTCGAACTTGATATCATTCATGTAAACTAAATCCAGGGATACAGAGGACCAACAGAAATAAATATTCTTTTTCATATGATGCAGAATTAAAATGTGTAACTCTGCTAGCTGTTGTAGTAATAGTAGCCAATTTGGATGGTCTCTCAAATCTCTACAAACTGGGATTTTTTTTTTCTTGGATCCATTCTCCATGAATCTTCTCTCACTGCTGGAAAGCAACAATAGAAAGTAGTTACCACTTCTCAGTCCGATCTTCCTAAAGATATTTGGTGGGCTATTATTTGTCACAGAATGCTAGGTTAGAGAGACTTAAAGCCTGACTCAACAGAGCTTACAGTATATTCTTCTGGCCTTCTAAAACTCTGAGATATCAACAGAGTATATAACCATAGTGACACCTTTACACATCAATGCACTATTTCCTCTCTTTGGTCTATTGCGACGTGCCACCCTGGATCTTTGCTTGCTCTATGGCAGATGTGGGTGAGTGACTGGTTAACAGGGCTATATATATTATAATAATTTATTTTCTTGAGCTTCAGCACAATATAAAAATGTTTAGGATTGTGTCACTCTGGAGGTAATAAAAGATCTCCATAGAAAGCAAGGAGCAAATTAAAAAATGTCTAGCATGAGCCCATGGCCTGATTCATTAGAGCTCTTCTTATATTCTAATTTTTCTATGCTGCTACTGCTTTGAGAGCACTGACAGAACAATCCATCTTAGTGCTTTTGTGATTTGTAGCAGTGTTCTATGTATATATATCACACACAAGCAGACGTAGATATGTGGTAAATCTTGCAAGAAGCATATGGATTAGCATACCCAAAAAATAAACAAAATTAGATGGGAATGTGAGCATGTATTCCATCCGTAATAAGTAACGATAAGTAATTAAGAGATGTACTACAGATTCGTCTCCCTAGTTGTGTGCGTTGTTCTAAAGTTTATATTAGTTAATAATTTTGCTCCTCGAGATTTAAACAATCCACCGTCACCCAAACCACAAAGACACGCTTGCAGACTAAAGACGAACATATTAACAGACGAGGTTAGGGAAAGTAGAATTGGAGCTCTCCCCTTTTGAATAGAAACAAAATGCAACAGAAGCAGATCCGAAGAGGAAAGAGGATTTGTCAGATTCTAGTGAATGAATGATTAATGGGTTGCTTATCATGACCCTAAGACTTGGTGAGACTTAGAATATAGAAAAGAAGAAAGGATTAATGTGTAATACTGACAGTACAATAATGATAAACTAGCCACTGATGTGCAAAACAATAGGCACCAATCAGGTACTTTATCATCTGCCTATGAAGAGAAAAGGACTGAAAAAACATCTGCTTGAAAAAAGGAGTTCATTGTTGCCTGACCAGACATCAATGAATAATTTGAGCAGGTTTGCCTGCACAACATGATAAGGAATAAAGAAATGTGTGTATGTGGTAGGAATGGAGGGAACAAGATTTTCTGGAGTTGGCATTAACATAGCTAGGTTACAGAACCCTAGACAACCTCTAGATGGAAGCAAAGAGATGTAGAACATTCCAGGTTTTTCTGTTACCAGAAATCATTTTGAGAGGAATAACTGTGATACAGATGGACTTATTGATATGACAAGTAGGCAATAGTAAACAAAATCAAGTCACAAGGAGGGAAAAACTAAAGTAGAATAAAATGGGGAGAAAGAAAATCTGACATTCTCCAAATCCCATGTATTAAGCAGTGCTGTCTAGTGGGATGTAGACCTTCTCTGTGGCAATGCTAGTCCATTGGAACATCATACTTCACCAGCATCTTTATGTCCTGATACTGCTGGTATTTTGAAAATCCTTGGACACTTGACGTTCCTCCAGGCATCGGGTCTATAGTTTGAGTGAACTCATCGTTGTGAATTTCTCCGAATTGATGGTAGTTATGTGGTTTGGATTTGATTGCTCTTGGATGTTATTGAGATATCCTTGTGTCATTGTTTTTATTTATTCTATTGGTTTTAATCACCTGCTCCTTGCCCAGAGATGCTATGTCAGACGGTGGCTATATAAATTGATATAATAAATAAACCAAAAGTGAAAAGCATATGATTGAGACCTACTCAGAGCAAGGGATCCAAATGGCTAAGCAACTGCATTTCTTTCTCTTATGTTTAATGAAATGCAAACATAGAATATATTACTTGTGATCTCTAGAGAATTAAACAATTAATGTGGAGCTATGCAGAATAGGGGCATGTGATGCAAACATTGGTATGCAGAAAGAAAGAAAGAAAGAAAGAAAGAAAGAAAGAAAGAAAGAAAGAAAGAAAGAAAGAAAGAAAGAAAGAAAAAAAGAGAATCTTTTTCTGTCTTCCTTTTATATTAAAACAGACAGACAGATCAGGATGCTTCAGTCATCCTTAATACACAACAACTGCACTAGAAGCTGTCATCACAGGACTCATCCAATTCATTATCAGCCCAAATGCAGATAAAATGCTCCAAGGAAAAGCTATTCACCGGCTTTGCAATCATTTTCTGTCCCCCTTGGAAAAAAAAAAGAATGCAGCATGTTATTTTAATTGGATTGGAAGTCACTTATATTAGGAGACAATGCACAGTGTGAGGCTGCATTCCAGCAGTGCTGGATAAGGGCCATCTCTGTAGGAAGTCAGAAAGCAAAAAGCATGTACCATCAGCTATATATGAGCATGTCTGCAGACAGTTTTCCTATTGGAGAACTACCACAAAAGCTATCCTTTGCTAGGAGGCAATCATTCACACATTCAAAAAAAAAAAAAAATCAAGGTGGTGCTACAAAGCTATTTATAGATTACTTCCCAAAAGAAAAACAAAAAAGCAAGAATAGGTCCACGGGTTTTTGAAATGGGTTTGCAAAAATGAAGAGAGTTGGGAAAAGGGTGGTTGCATGTAACATGCATAAGGGCTCACCTTTATCTCTTTGAAAACAGGAGCACTTGTGGCTCCTTGGTGTCCCTTTTAAGGCACCCACAGTAGGTGGGGCCCAAAACCTGACTCTCTGTTTTATTGGGGGTGGATTTGGCAGAGTGGCTAAATGGCAAATAGGTACCTATTGAAGCCTTGCAGAGACTTTAAAGCAGGGGTGTCAAACTCGCAACGTCACGTGACATGTCGCGATGTATCATGACTTTTTTCCATTGCCGGCAATGGAGTGGGTGCGGTTTCGGCATGATGCATCCAGCCCGCGGGCCAGCAGTTTGACACCCTTGCTTTAAAGGAACAATCTTCTCCTCCCAGTAAAGCAAAGACCCCACTTACTTTGAATGCTTAAAAGGTCAGCTGTAAATTGTGAGCACTCCTGTTTTTAATGCTTAATGGTAGCAATTGTGGCTGGGAACTGTGCCGCTAAGAAACACAGTTGTAAAGAACAGCATCATGTGACTGCACTAACTTATGACAGCAGTTCCAGCAGTTCCAGTTGCGGTCATTAAGCAAAGCTCAAATAATTGTTAGGTACAACATCATGTGATAACCGTTTGTCATCTTTTGTAGACCAGGCAGGAAACTGGCCAGATCAACTAATTCTATTTTATTGGACAGCTACATTAATAGAATCTTGCAAGTCTGAAAGTACTGTTCTCCCGCCATCACCTTTACAATCTGATAATTTAGGGAGGATCTCCCCTGAGCCTCTTGTTCCACCTACTATGCAGCTGTGCATAGTAGGTGCTCTTCTTCCTTGACCATCCCGTAGGTAGCATCTCTTTGCCCAATCTCCCAAGGTCTCTCCTTCTAGCTTTGCTGGTCAGAAGTCAACAGTGAAGATCACAAACAGTCATCACATGACCATAGGAAATGCAACAATGGTCAGAAATCTGTGCTGGTTGCCAAGCAGCAATGGCTGCAACTTCAAGGTCTGGCCATAAGCCTCCTTGTTCAGCACAATTGTAACTGGCTGAGTGGCCATTAACTAAGGAGTCTACCTGTACAGTGTTTTATATTTTATGCAAACTTGATTCAACCCTCATCATGGTAGAAATTGCTCCCTGCATCAAAAGAGCCCTGTTTGATGACATTGTTGTAAAATTGTGAACAGAAGTAGGCAACAATCTGCAGCACCAACACCTCATTTTTTTGCAATTTTTTTGTTGTAAAATTGTGAACAGAAGTAGGCAACAATTTGCAGCACCAACACCTCCTGAAGCTTTTTTGACCATGCCACCAAAACTCACTAGTACACTTTTCCACCATTGTGAAGGGAACCATAAACAAGGTTTCCTGCAGGAAATCTAGTGTCTTCCCCATTCAAAATTTGGAAAGCCCTATGTAAGCTATGGTGGCGCAGTGGTTAGAATGCAGTATTGCAGGCTTATTCTGCCGACTGCCAGCAGTTTGATCCTCACTGGCTCAAGGTTGACTCAGCCTTCCATCCTTCCTTCCTTCCACGGTCGGTAAAATGAGAACCCAAATTGTTGGGGGCAATATGCTGACTCTGTAAACCACTTAGAGAGACTGTCAATCACTATGAAGCGGTATATAAATCTAAATGCTACTGCTATTGCTATAATCGGCATTTATGATGTAGCTCTATCCAAACCCTTGTCATTACTGCACAATCTGGACCTTGAGATAAGTGCAACCCTTCCTCTTTGCTATAAGATGGTCCCTGGATACCAAACCATCTACCTAAATCAGGCTGCCATTGGCAATTCCCCCCAAAAGTTGATGTTACGGTGATGAGATGGAATGGAATGAGGTTTCCGTAACATGGAGCAATCTGTGGCACAGATGTTAATGTTAAGAGGTTTATTTGTAGAAGTTGTGGGTTGATTTCTACTCTGTGATGTTTTTATGCTATCTGTTTACCATCTCCTGCCTTCAGAGAAGAGAGGGATTTCAAAGGGAAGGAAATACTGTAGGTGGGGCAAAATCACACAGAAGGCCAAATTTAATTCAGCTTTTCCAATGCACTTTTTGTTAAAAAAGAAAAAAAGGCCAGGAAGAGCTGAGCATTGTTCTCGGGGAAACAGCTGTTCCATTTGGCAAATAAATAAATGGCTTTGTGAACTGCTGTGCTACAGAGCTGGTCCATAAATATTCTACCATAGCAATTATCACTAGGATTAGTAGATAAATCTTTGACATTCTGCACACTTAGTCGTTACACTGCAGCTTCTTTGAAGTGGGTCACACAACTGGAGAGCCAGCACAGCAGCACAAGTCTCTCTGGAATGGGCAGGTTCATTTCTGTCACGCGCTACAATTCAATTGCTTATAGGGGTCTTTTCCTGAAATAGAGCTATTGCATCTGGAGCCTCCCCAAGATGGAGGCTATATTACAGGAAAAGGGGAAGAAACCCCTAAAGAAGATATGGATTGCAATGATCTGTAACAATTCAGCTGCCCCACTAAGAGACTTTGGGCTATAATGTAGGAAGAGATACTTTTGAAGACATACTTTGAAGGAATGGATAAAAAATTCATATGGTTCAGTGTTCTGAAAAAGAAACACATTTAGCCATAGAATCCTGCTTTAAATTCTATTTCCCCTTTTATCCTAAATATTCCCTATGAGCCCAGTGAAGTACAGAGATATAGGGGGAGGGAGATTAATCCCTTTTAAGAATGATACATGCTTTTGAAACTACAAATTTGTACGTCTCTCTAAATCTACTCTGCGCAAATGATTACTATAAGGCTTTTACGAAGCACACCAATAAAGAGCTAGCGTGCAAATCTATTCAATATTAAATTCTTCATCTATAACGCTAATATTATTATTCTAATGAGGATTTATTACAGAATTTACAGCAAGGGAGAATTAATGCTTTTTAGGGTTTTCTTTCTATTCTAACCTCTCTCCCCCTTAAACATGGTTGAATTCTTCATCTGTGAAATATCAATATATGGGGAAATTTATGGTTCCAAACTATTATACTGAACTAGCCCATTGGCCTACAATATTGTGTGATTAATTAATGCAGCCCTAACACATTCATTTAAGTGGTTATTATTGTAAGATGTGGGGCAGAAGAGCAGCAGGTTGCAGAGATTTCTTTGGATTTTCATGCTTCTTTTCAGTTTATTCTCTTTTTCTCACAGCAATATATCTGTAAGTAATCTAATAGACTTGAGGATGGGCAAGTATCTGCTGGAATTACAATACTGGCCTTTGTTTTTCCATGCTGGCTAAAGGAATTCTGGGAGTTGAAGTCCCCAAGTCATAAAAGGGCCATAATTCCTCATCCCTGATCTAGAGCAGGGATCTCCAACTCCCAGTCCATGGACCGGTATCGAGCTGTGACATGCCAACAACCGGTCTGCACAAACAAGCAAAGCCCCATCTGTGGGATGCAGGCAGCACACAAAACCATGCATTTTGTCCAGTCCATGGAAAAAACTTTCTCCACTGAACTGGTGCCCGAAAGATTGGGGACCTCTGATCTAGAGAATGGAACCTCACCATTGCCCACGCTGGTATGGGCTTCTGGGAGTTGCATTTTAAAGCAATCTGAAGAATTTCACATTCCCTCTGATTTAAAGTCTACTCCGCTACTTGATTTATACAATTTCATTCATGTGTCACTTCACTCTCTCAGGATTAAAGAATTTTAATCATCCTTGCTACTGTACTTACCTGAAGCCAAAACACTAACCCTGTGTGAAAGTGCCTTCAGAGCCAATATAGTCTGAATTTGTAAAGTGACTGAGGTTTGCTTCACTCAAATGATTTGGGCCATGAAGGTGAGGTAATTTGCTTCACCACAGAGAGAGGCCACCTCAATTCACCTTGACAAAACAATCTGACAGATTCTTCTCAAACTTCTTCCTTAGTGCTGGCTGATGATGAGCTTCCTGGCCAGGTGGCTTTGGGATTATCGGCAATACAACCCATAACCATCATTAATAAAAATATTGGAGCAGTGACTAACCATATTTCAGCTGCTGAAAAAAGGACAACTATCAACTCAAAGTAAGGAATTCCTACAACGGACATTCTCTATTTGTTTCATTCATTCTTTTACTCAGTCCATATTCATTCATTCCTCATTTAAACTTGGCCTTATCACTTCTTCTTTTACTATCTTATTACTGCTGCATTCCACATACTTTTATGTCTGTTATTACATGTTCAGCCCTTAATTCCTTATTTAAAAAAGTACGAGAAAGCAGATGCTTATAAACAGCCAATTTCATGTATTTCAACAAACAATTGTTCCTTGCCACAGACCATGTTTGCTTGTTTTAACATTTGTTTTAACATTTGTTTTAACATTTTTCCATCTTCTCATATGTAATAATCGTGATGCTCTACGCACGGTCACTCAAGCCCTTGTTGTTTCCCGCCTGGACTATTGCAACGCTCTCTACATGGGGCTCCCCTTGAGGTGCACCTGGAGGCTCCAGCTAGTTCAGAATGCGGCCACGCGGGGGATCCTGGGGGCCTCTAGATACTCCCATGTAACACCTCTCCTGCGCGAGCTGCACTGGCTGCCTGTGGCCTTCCGGGTGCACTTCAAGGTGTTAGTAACAACCTTTAAAGCGCTCCATGGCAATGGACCTAGGTATTTGCAAGACCGCCTCCTATCAAACACCTCCCTTCGACCAGTCCGCTCCCACAGAGAGGGCCTCCTTAGGGTGCCGTCGGCCAGTCAATGCTGGCTGGCGACCCCCAGGGGGAGAGCCTTCTCTGTGGCAGCTCCTGCCCTCTGGAATGACCTACCCCCCGACCTACGTACAGTTGCGGACCTGCGCCTTTTTCACCGAGCCCTGAAGGCCCATCTATTCCATGCGGCCGGCCTGGCGTAGTTTGATTATGTTTTAGTGGGGGTTTTGTATGGGGTATTTTAGAGCAGGCCTGTTATTTAATTTGATTTTAGAACAGAAACTTGCGTATATTTATCGTGGTTTTTCTTATCGCCTGTTCACCGCCCTGAGTCCCGTAAGGGAGATAGGGCGGTATATAAATTCAATAAATAATAATAATAATAATAATAATAATAATAATAATAATAATAATAATAATAATAATAATAATAATAATAATAATAATAATAATAATAATAATAATAAACATTCTACCAAGGTGGTTAAATTCAACCACTTGCTCCACTTTTTCACTATGCACACAAATAATCCTCAGTTTAGGACTACAATTGGGAGCAGATTTTCCGGTGGTAGTTAAATAAGTCACGTGTGATTTTACAACCATTGTTGCCACAACTGTTAAGTAAACACAGCAGTTGTTAAGTGAATCATGTGGTTGTTGAGTAAATTGAGCTTCCTCCATTGACTTTGCTTGTGAAAACAGGCTGGGAAAGTCACAGCTGGCAATCACATGACCCCGGGACTCTGTGACATCCTAAATACATGCAGGGTACCAAACGCCTAAATTTTGATCATTCGAGCATGAGGTTTGCTGTGACAGTTGTAAATGCAAGGTCCAGTTGTAAGTCACTTTTTTCAGTGATGTTGCAATGATCGCTGAAGTGAATGGCTGTAAGTTGAGGACCACCTGTAACATGCAATAATCACTCTGATTTTTGCCATCTGTGTAAACACAGCTATGCTCACCTTTGATATATTAATGAGCCCATACTGCTTATGGCATCATTCAATATAACATATAATTTGGGTTCTCAATCAACAACATGATAGGGGGTTTAGAAGTTTGGATTTTATTCTGAGCCAGCATAGCAAAAAACAAAAAAAAAAAAAAAAAAAAAAAAAAAAAAAAAAAAAAAAAAAAAAAAAAAAAAAAAAAAAAAAAAAAAAAAAAAAAAAAAAAAAAAAAAAAAAAAAAAAAAAAAAAAAAAAAAAAAAAAAAAAAAAAAAAAAAAAAAAAAAAAAAAAAAAAAAAAAAAAAAAAAAAAAAAAAAAAAAAAAAAAAAAAACCAACAAGAAATTGGTCCTTTTTGTCTTAATAGCAATATAAGTTTATTTGCCCAAGAAACACAAATAATAAGCAAAGAATGAAGAATGCTTTTTGACAGACGTTGATTGGTGTCAACTAAGGCTCCGTTTCTTTACTTATTCTTATATACTTTGATTTAGATGGTTCATTCCTCTTTGTACTTCGTTCCGGTGAAATAGTCCGTTTTCGTCTTACGGGTCAAAGGTACGGGTAACCCAGTCTAGTCTCTTTGTCTTTTTGGTTCATAACCGGAGTCCCAAACTCTGGTTCAGAAACGTCTATTAATAGTGTAGGATACGGAGCTATACTATGTAACTAATTATGCCCTATGGATTAGCATATATCTCTCTGTTTCTACATAATCATAACTGATGTAAACTCAAGGCTCTCTGTTTGCTTTGGTTGAATCCCAGTGATGATTGTAGCAGTATCACAATAAAGAAAACCCAACTCAGATCTCCACTACTCCATTGTTTTCATTTTGGTTGAGTGACTCTTTCCCATAACAATGGCACCATCTACATATGAAACCGTAAACATTCATGTTCTGATCAAACCCCCCTCTAACATTCAGTGTACATTTATTTATAAATATATTTAACCATGAAAGGAATATCACACAGCATAAATGCTCGGTGTTTCTAGCTTGTGCATTGCAGCATATGGTCTTCTAAATCAACAAACACCCGATACCATTTCTTTTTACATTCATATAGTTTACAATAATTAACTAAAGATCAAAAAGCTGTGGTCTGCAAAAAGCCACATGGCATTTCCTGAACTTAGTTCACTCTGCCAAAGACCATGCTTAACAAACAAATCTCCCTGAAATGTTTTTAATTCATTGTTGCTTACTTCCATTAATATAAGAGAAAAAAAATACCATCTTCGAATTTTAAGGCACAGATGCAGTTTTCACACATGCTAAGCTAGTCGTACAATCAGTTAATAAGAAATGATATTTTAGCATTTCTCTACTTGCAATTTTTTACACTTAGAATCTTATCATTTTTCAACAATCCCACAGCTTTTATCACTTATATATTTCTTTCTTTTTTTTGGGGGGGGGGACACTAACATTGATTGCATTCATTTCAAAAGTTCATTATTGTTCATCTCTTATATATTTCTTTCAGCAATTTTTGCTTCAGCGTCATCTCAAATTATTCCATCATTTTTATTTTTAATTCTATTCATTCTATTGGAGGGTCCTTTTTCACCCATTTCAATTCCATCAAATACTCATGTTTTTTCTGCCTCTTTTACTAATTATTATTAATAATACCTAACTCTCATAGACCAGTGTTTTTCAACCTGTGGTCCACAGTACCCTGGGGGGAGGACACTGTCCTTACAGAAGTCTATGAAGGCTCGAAGAAATGCTATGATTGAAATCTTGGGTTAAGTATTGGTGGTCTGTGGCCAAGGTCTGTAGCCACAAAAGGTATTTAAAGGGGTAGGCACCACTTCTTTTCAAACTCTTGGTAACAGTGTCTGATAATATACATTGTAAAAGAGAGATCTTTGTACGTTGTTATAGAGAGATGACAGGAGTAAAAGACGTCGTCAGTAAGAATATCAGATTAAAAAAAGTAGGTATCGAAGAAAGTGAAGTAGTTAAGGTAGTTCGTTGGCAAAAATATGGAGGATAATTGTTAATTCCAGAGTTCTATTGCACTGTGTACAAAATTATTTTTATTCTGTTTCTGGCTGCCTTCACATCATCTGTTCACTTTCCATTCATTCTGCTGGGAGATTAATCTATCTGCTGTTACATTTTAATACAAAACTAATAATTTCTCTTTCTCCAGTCATTCCATTTCTTTTCCTTTTGTAAAGGCATATAAGGCATAGGAGAGAGTATGTTTAATGCCAGTGACAATTTGTGAATAGAAACTCAATGCATTTGGGACAAATTGTCTATCAAGGGCACTACAAAATAAAACTATATAAACTACTTTTATAATTGCATCAATATAAAAACATTCATATAAGAAGTGAGAAAAGGAAAAAAAAAGTTCAACAGACTATATTGTTTAAAACTACAACAATAACAACATATTTTAAAATGAGAAAATGAGAAAAATAAGCATATCAAATAATAACTTGGATCTATGAAAAAAGCAACTTTCACAAAATGAAATATGTCCACTTTTAGGAAGGAGAAGGCTGACTAAATCTATTTCTTAAAAATATCTTTTTGCCTCATCTGCCCATTTTAGCTTTGTATATCTTATAGTTCCATACTGCAAAAAAAATAAGCCCACATTTATATTACCTGTCCTAAAACATTTCAAACAATATGGTGCATTGCATGAGCCCAATGATTCAAATAATTTCTTATGCTGGATATTATCATTTCTCATTTTAAATATGGGTGTTTTTACATGTACAAAATGGTGCAAACTGTTTGTATGATTTCACAGTGCCCTTAATAAAGGAGCCCTGGTGGTGCAGTGGTTAGATTGCAGTATTGCAGGACTACATCTGCCTACAGCCAGGAGTTCAATCCTGATGGGCTCAAGGTTGACTCAGCCTTCCATCCTTCCAAGGTCGGTAAAATGAGGACCCAGAGTGTTGGGGGCAATACGCTGGCTCTGTAAACCGCTTAGAGAGGGCTCTAAGAGAGGGCGGAATATAAGTCTAAGTGCTATTGCTGTTTCTCTGAAATGGGTTGAATTTCTACACAATAAATGATTTCTGACTGGGACTTAGATACTTTCTCTCCCCCACAGACTGAGAGAATGCCTGACTTCATTTTTTTTATAACTAGTTTTTTCCCCCAAATTCACTACTGCTGTCTTCACCAATTTGTTCCATCTTTTGTCATAAACAATCAAATCAATCATCATTGATTTATTAATCATTTGGGAAGCTCTAACCCTAGGTCATAGCTATAACCTAATTAATGTGGCCATCTTTTGCTGGAATTCTAATTTTAAGGAATAATAAAGCCAAGAGTACTCAAATATATATCTTGGTAATTGCAAATAAATACCTTATAATTGTAAATGACTATAAACAGAATGTAAGTCAGTAGTGAGATGTGGAAGCAAAAAAAGCAGAAGCATTTTTAATCTGCATCAATAAAAGAAGTTTCCAAATCAAAGAACCATCCGGTGCATTAGGCATATAAAAACAACAACCGAGTATTAAACACCTAGATTTAAATACCTAAATGTCACAGAAAAACTTTGCTTACTTTATTACTTTAACCACTTTGTTAATTCATTTTAACTAATAAAATTAATAAAATTACTGTATTACTTTATCCACTTTATTGGTTAATTTTCTCCACTACCCTACCATACAATAGCAAATACTGTATTTATTTGAAAAGTATATGGGCCAATTGGCAGAATTATAATTTTACCAAAGCCACTTAGAATTTGGCCTTCTGCCAAGTAAATGACCTTCTTACCTGCTATGCCATGTCCGCAATGCTGATAGAAGAAGGTGGAAGACCTGATAAACACTGACTCAACTGAAGGACAGTTCTTTGCTGTAAACCTGCAGTGAACAACACAACAGAATGCAGCGGCTCGGGCATCTTGTGGGGCCCCCAAAGGTGGCCCATGTAACACTACTGCTCCATGAACCACACTGGCTGATGGTTTGTTTCTGGGTGCAATTCAAGGTGTTGTTAATCACCCTTAAAGCCCTTCATGGCATGGATCCTGGCTACTTGAAGGACCATCTCATTCCACTGGGATTGGCCCATCCCACCCATCTGGGCCCCATCAGCCAGGATATTTCGGCTGGCAGGGTCCAGGAGAACAGTCTTCTCTGCTGTTGCATCTGCCCTTTGGAACATCTTACCCCCACTTCCCAGAATGAGGTCACCTCCAACCTTCCTTATCTTCAGCAAGAACTTAAAGACCTGGCTCTGCCAGTTGGCTTGGGCCTGCAGTGGAGGGATTTCACACTGGGGTTGGTTGATAGGTTAACAACAGATCCCACCCCCTCCCTTTCTCATCATACTCCATCCGTCCCATCTTTTTAGCAAGGTTTTTTTATATAATATTATAATCATTAGATTTTATACAGTTTTATCTTTTAATATTATAAGCAGATGGCAACATGGGTGGCTAATAAATTTTACAATTGTACTAATAAATAAATAAATAAATAACTCGTGAACATCTGAGATCGGTCTAAAACCAAATGTATTTATTTTTATGATTTATGAAACCCGTTTATCTAGCCGCCCATGTGATAAACAGGCAAGTCCAGGTGGCCTACAGCACAGCTAGAAAGCATTAATAAATACATTAAAAAATTTTTTTTAAAAAAACCCCTAAAACAAAGAAGATATTTATTTATTAAACCAATTTATATTGCTGCCTAGCTCGCAAACAAGCGACTCTGGATGGTTATATAAATTAGTTTAATAAATAAATATCTTCTTTCTTTGAATTTGTTTTAAATGAAGAACTCTAAACCAAATAGGCAAGAGCACTCTAGACAGCATTAGAGAGAAAAGTGTAATTTGGAAGCACAAAGTTGCACACTGCGAAGTCACTTTGAAAGAGAAAAGGAGTTCAAATAGAGAGCAACATAATCTGTTTCTGCCCTCAGAAACATGTCCTACCCATTGTGGCATCGGGGCAACTGGGCAGTGCAAATAATTCCTGACATTGGTTCAAAGAAGCAGCCAACAAAGAAAAACAATAAAGTAGAAATGAAGTCCTCTTGAAGAGAGATGGATGAAGCTGGGTGTAGGTAGTCATGAGAAGAAAAAAAACAAAACAAAACCCTAAGCATTCTTTACAGACTTTCATATCACAGAAAAAAGACACAGCCTGTGCTCCATCATTCCAAAGTACAAGACACAGAAGACTAATGATTTCAGTTGCAGGAAACTGATTGCTGTTGAAACTTTGCTAGCAGAAAGACCAGTTTAACAGTGAAGTGATGACTGAGATAGGTAGCAAACACTTTGTCTCACTGGAAATGTTCAAGTAAGAGCTAGACAGGTATCTGTTAAGGATATTTTAACCTGAATTTCTGCGCTAAGCAGGGAGTTGGGCATGCTAAACTAAATGGCTCCTTCCATTATTATTATTATTTTTTTGTAATTCCATCGAACTGTCTTCCACCACACAATTCAGTACAGGCAGTCCTTGACTTACGACCACGACTGAGCCCATTTAGCAATTGTTGTTGCTAAGTGAGACAGGGGTTAAGTGAATTTTTCCTGATTTTTACCTCCTTTCTTGGTGCAGTTGTTAAGTGAATCGTTGCAATTGTTAAGTTAGTAACACAGTTATTAAGTGAATCTGGCTTCCCCATTGGCTTTGCTGGTCAGAAGATTGCAAAAAGTGATCAAATGATTCCCGGGACACTGCAACCATCATAAATATGAATCAGTTGCCATGTGTCTGAATTTTGATCAAGTGACCATTGGGTTGCTGCAAGAGTCATAAGTGTAAAAAACTGTCCTAAGTCACATTTTTCAGTACTATTGTAACTTTGAACAGTCACTAAATGAACTGTTGTAAGTCGAGAACTAGCTGTATATACAGTAAATCTACAGTAATTCATATTACTTGTTTCCACTACTCCTTAATTCTAGCATATCTTTTGGTAAAAACTGATATTCTGCTCAGGTTTGAATGCCAACATCCAGCAGTCGGCGTGACCTTGAAGAGAAAACAATAGAATAAAAAGCTCTGTAATTATATTCCTTGTTTATGCCTTACTTTGGGAGTATAATACCGAGGCAGGAGAAAACCATGTCCTTTGCACATCTTTATCCGTGTCTTGTGTATAAACACCTGGCAGAATTCTTTCAGTCCTCTAATGCTTGAGTAGTTCTGTGAAATTATTTGCTGAAGATGTAAGTTTAGTAACACTTTCATAAGCTTGCCTCTGTTGTAAACAGCCCGGATGGGATAGAACAAAAATAGAAAGAGTGCGATTCTCGTGCCTCACTTTAATAACAGTGTCACATTCGGTTTTGAAGTGTTGGTGTCTTCAACGCAGACATCCTGAAGGTGCCATCAACCATCTAAATAATAGCCAGCATTTGCAGGCAGCCAGTTTGATGGCTGTTAATTGAGGAGCTGTGAAAGTCCACCACGGTGTGCGGCAAATTACACACAGGGTGAATCTTTCCCTAAGCATAATATGACAAGAAACAGCAGAGGGAGCTGTCAATCTTCACAGAAACAAAGCCACGTGGCTTGGCATTAGTACTTCTGATCCTGCCATGATTAGTGGCACTGAGATAAGGTGAAAGCAAATCTCTTTGTTTCTCAGTTTACTTAGATCTAAATTTGCAAAGATTTCTATTTTTCAAAAGAAAAAAAAATTGCCCACCCATTTCCCCATTTCTTAAACATCTGGGTTTTTTGTGGATTTTTTTTTTCAATTTCTTAAACATCTATTCTTGTCGGATTGACATTTGGTGCTCCAACAAGCATCTACAGCACGGCTATCCAATCCTGGCAACTTTAAGGCCTGTGGACTTCAGTTCCCAGAATTCCCATGCTGACTGAGGAATTCTGGGAGTTGAAATCCACAATTTTTAAAGTTGCCAAGTTGGACTCTCCTGATCTACAGCAAGACTAGGTAAAAATATTATTCACATGCTAGCAGTCCTGGGATCTACGACAAACCAGTTTATTCAGCTCATAAACTCAATGCAACAGAATGGAGCAAATTATCCTTGTCGTCTTGTAAACATGGCAGTGCTTTCAACATTTTCTTCCTCACATAGCCCAAGGACCACTGCCCGGTGTGATGTTGGTCTGCCCTATTTTGCTTTTAAGTCAGAGCTATTGCAAAGGGGGAAGTAAAGGATGCAGTGGCATCATTTTTTAAGCATCACAATGCAAATTATTTCAATGCCACACACAGATTTATCTCTTGTCAGCTCTGTGCTACGTGAAACATGGTACAGATCATTGCTGTCTTCACTTCAGTGCTAATTTGCCCGAGGCAAATCTTTTAAAATGCAGCTCGGTATTAAATGACATGATTGCCGAATAAATGTAGACATTAAATTGGGGGGAAGGGAAGCCAAAAGGGTGGGGGGGGGAAAAAGCAATTTTAGAATTGTTACAAGGAGAACATCAACATGTTTTCCTATTATGTATTTTGTATTTTGAAGCGAGTGGGAGTAACGGTCATTTATTTCTTTTATTTTGCTTTGTCTCCAAAATAGCATTTGGAGTGTGGTAATCAACAGGAACTGAAACTAACAAATCCCAGGGGCAAATATGTTAACTTACCAATGACAAAACCTAGATAAAAAGAAAGGCGAAAAACCACTTAGTGTTATTAAACTAGGCAGTTAATTGCTGCAGATAGATTCTCTACTGGAGCCATTTACTAAGATTAGATTGAATTTGTTGTATGGTCCTGGGTTTTTAAACTCTTTCTTCACAGACCAAGAAATGCTTTTGGGTAGAGAGAGACCTGTGACCAGTTAAGAGACATAACATAACTTCATGTGGACCATTGCTGCAGAAAACAATCCTAAGCAATATTGCAGGAATGTTTTTCCACGTGGAATATCACTGATCCAGTTTTATTTATGTTTCTTTACTTCATGTGAATCTAAATAGTCACATACATATAACAATGGCACTAAACTGTATGGGGGAGGGTGTGTGGGAATAATAGGGATATTGCTAACATACAGATAATCCTTGACTTGCAACCATTCATTTAGCAACCATTCAAAGTTACGATGGTGCTAAAAAAAGTGACTTATGACTGGACTATTACCGTATCCCCTCAGTCACCTGATCAAAATTAAGGCACTTGGCACCTGGCATGATTTTATGACGGTTGCAGTGCCCCTGGATCACGATTGTCATTTGTGACCTTCCCAGAGGGCTTTTGACAATAAAATCAATGGGGGGAGCTAGATTTATTTAATGACCATGTGATTTGCTTAATAATTGCAGCAAAAAGATCGTAAAATTGGGCACAACTCAAAATACCTTTTGGTAACAATTATGGTTGTAATTCGAGGATTATCTGTACTGTGAAAAAGGAGAGTCTGAGGAAGTCGATGAAGAAGGAATTTTTACTACAGGATGTGGTAAAGGCAGGAGACAGAATTCTAGTCCTGTCTGAGGCATGAAAGTCATCTGGCTGACTTTGGGCCAGTCACTCTCTCTCAGCCCACCTCACCTCATAGAATTGTTGTTGTGGGGAAAATAGGAGGAGGAAGGTGCCATGAGTTATTTATAAAAATATTAATATTTTTCTATTAATAAAATATAAAAATATTATAAAAGTAATAAAAAGTGGGATATAAGTAGTCAGCTCAGAAACCACTGAAGAGAACTGAAGTGCTTCAAATTTTAAGAAGCTACTCCATAAATTAAAATATTAAAAATTACTCATACTAAGAAAGTTGTCATTTTAAACAATGCATTATCCATATAGGAATCAAAAGCCAGAGGGACATGGCATTGAGGAATTTATGAGCGATGCAGTGGGTCTCAATTTTGAGTAAAGTGTCCGTAATTCACTATAATTGATTCAAAAGTACAAGGATCCCCGTTTCTTCTTAACACATTTGTAATGGGAGGAGAGCAAGGCAAATCAGTGGTGGGATTTAGCCAGTTCACACCACTTTGGCAGAACCGGTAGCTAATTTTTTGTTGCCCAAGCCCAGAATGGACTTTCGGAAGCGGCATCCACACAGACAACCGGTTGTTCACATATTTGAATCCCACCACTGAGGCAAATGCGTTATACATGGTTTTTAAAGACAAAGTATGTACATTGCCAGAAATCAGTCTAGTACCCTCTAAGTGTTCAGTTCTAAAATCATAAAATAACTTATCTTAATCTGGTTTACAATAGCCAGGACAGCTAAAATAAATTTGCTTCCCACCAGAAACTACTTAATGTTTATTTTACACCATAAATTTTATTGTAAAATTCAATATTGCAGACTTATCTGGACCTAAATCATTTATAACTTTCTTAAATCACAATCATATTTAGCTTTTTACTGTTTCAAATTATTTAAGCCCTTAAACTTAATTTTTTTAATTAATTAATTTAATTATCTTTTTTTTTGTTCAGAGTTGAAGATAAACTATACTCAAAGACTTTTCAAACCTGTCTTTTCAAAGGTCGCCAATGTTTTAAGATGGTTAATAGACAATGTCCAAAAATAATTAGAAAGGGAGGTTTGTGACCTTTGTATCACCATAGTTGCGAACAAGATGCTAAATACCTTTGTCTCCGGGTATTCAAACCATTGTCCTGTGGTCTCTGTGAGAGCAGCAACTGTACCAAGTTCATTTGGGCAATCTCCTTATCTGGAAAAAATCCTACAAACTGGTCTACTCCTTGTCTGGAGAAATTCCTAGGATCCAGTCTACTCAATGGTTCCTTGGTCTTTATCATGCCTGTTGGTTCTGCATTCAGTTTGACATACTTTCTCTGGAACTCCCTATCCACAAAAGATATTTTCAGCCATTTGCAGCCCAATTGTGGTGGTAGGATTCAGTTTATTTTGTAAGGGAATGCAGGAAGGGAAATGGACAGAGTTATTTCTTGTCAAATGCTCACTAGTCCCATCTTTAAAAAAAAAACAAAAAAAAAAAACCTTCCTTTCCCAAATCAGTCTTGCCACTTCTGGTGAATTTATTTATTTGTTCATTTATTAGATTTATATGCCAGCCCTCTCACTGTCCAAAGCGACTTTGGTGATATTGTTGTGGTGGTGGTGATAATGATGATGATAACAATTTATCTGTAAACCTAAAGAAAGAGCATTCTCCATGTAATGGTAGGAGTAAGGTAGTACATTATGTCCATATCTGCAGGAAAACCCTGTTTGTAATGCTGAAGGAATGACAGAAGAATGCTTTGGCAACAACTTCAAAATTACAGGTGGTCCTTGAGTTACGACAGTTCACTTAGCAACAATTCAAAGTTATGACACCACCCCCAAAGTCCTGAAGTTATGAATGTTGAAGCACCATGGTAGTCGTTAACCCTTATGACTGACTGCAGAGACACCGCAACATTCCCGCTGCCTATCCCCCCCCCCATCCCGTCACCGATCACTCACTTACCTTTCAAATATCTGCAGAGTCAGGGCCACGTGGCAGAAAAGTGGCCGTTTTCTTACACATCCTTCTGTCCCCTTTGCAAAAGACTCTTGTCATAGGGAATGTAGGCCTGAAAGAGCATGAGATTGTGCTTCTTCAGTCTTACCAAGGCTGCCTGGTGCTCTAAAAGTGTACCGCGCAGGTAGCCTCATTGAGTCAGCCAAGCTGAGCGGGCGCGCTCATCCCACTCTGCCTCTGCTCTTACTGCTCCACTTTTGGAGCACCTGGAGCAGACAAAGAAACCGCGGCAGAGAGGCTGGAGAGGAGACAGCTCTCTTGATTCCTTAGCTGGCTCAGGAATTCTGGGAGTTGAAGTCCACGAGTCATAAAAGAGCCAAGGTTGACTACCCCTGTTCAAAAGGTAAGTGAATCTCTACAGGTCCGGTGCCTATGGAGACCTGGCAGGGCAGGATGTGGAGGGGGGGAGCATGCTATATCTTATTGAGTCGGGGAAGGCCTTGGGTGGTCGAAAGCACTAGGCCTCCCATGGTCTTCCCCACCCTGAGATCCCTTATGTGCACTTAACAACCTGCCCATTCAATTAACAAATGCACTGGGTAAAGCATGAATTCTCGGGCTACGAATGTAATTGGCAGACTCTATTACATCTGTAACGAGGATTACCTGTATTTAGTGTGAAGTTCATATCTTCTCATTAAGAACCACATTCATTCATTCAGCCATTCCTCTTTTTCTGTCCCTCCCACCTTAATACTTTAGGCAGTGGTGGGATTCAGCCAGTTCGCACCACTTTGGCAGAACCGATAGCTAATGTTTTGTTGCCCAGGCCCAGAATGGACTTCCGGAAGCGGCATCCAGACAGAGAACCCGTTGCTCACATATCTGAATCCCACCTCTGACTTTAGGATAGTAAGAGCTAATTGCTTTTCTTGCTTGGGGTGATATTTCTGAACATAAATAGTTTTACATGCCTTTATCTGTTGGTATCTCTGTAACTGCAGGCCATGTACACGTATTTACAAATTTATATTTATATAAACATATGCTTACAAAGTTCAGTTAAAATTTCATTTATAAAATTAAAGAATGCAAATGCAAATACACCGAAGCACAAACAGCTTTACACAAACATAGCTTCCTTCCATCAGGCATTGTAAAAGGTTCTATATCGCCCTTTACTAGTAGTAAAGAAATAGCATGGCTGTTAAAATAGTTGCTTAGCCTAGAGAAAATTTCTGATTCAAAATACAGCAGAAAAAAATTAAAAACTACAATTCTGATAGATGAGGCATTCTGTCCTCACTTTTTTTCTCTTTTTACCATTTTCTAGACATACAAACTAGAAAGATTTTAGCCCCAGGTCCCAGGTAGCTTGTATGAAAGAGGAGGAGGAGGAGGAGGAGGAGGAGGAAAGGAAGGAGAAAGAAGGGAGGAGGAAGGAGGGAAGGAGGATTGGCACTAAGCTTTTGCAAAAGAAATTGCATCTTAATTAACCTGTATGAAAAATTGATTTCACAATCCAATATGAACAAAAACTTAATGCATTCAGAAATATGTGTATGATTAATCTGTGCTATATCTTAGGCAATAGGATTATTGCTAATTAGTGGCTGAAGAATGTTCATTATACTTACACATTTTACAAGATGCTACTATAATTTTTGCCCATACAATCAATGTGTAGTTACTTTCTGAGGCAAGATTTTGAAACTTGCATGAAAAAACTAGCAGTGCCAGAAATGTTGTCAGTGCTTCTGAGTAAACAAATCCAGCTTTGCTCCCAGAAATAGATTTCTGGATTCTGAAGAAAAAAAAATCACTTGTTTTAGCTAAAACAGTTATTATCAATTTAGAATGAATAAACGGCATACTTCTCTTCTTAAAATATCTTCTCTTTCCCACTATTTATTCAGCATTAAACTGCTAGGCAACAAGGTTTTAAGAAGGCTTAGTAAAGTCAAGGCTAATTGGAAAGATATTCTATCAACAAGAACAGGTATTATTCAAAGTTTGAAATCCATCTTACATTTAACAATCCTTGTAACAAAACTGTTATACGGGAAACTCTCAAGGTCCAAACCACATCATCAAACTATAGTAATTTCACAGCCTGCATTTTTGTGCCAACAGTGAAACCTTGTCCCATAGCTCAATTCTTTATATCCTAAAGTTAATAAAGTCCTAAAAATCCACTCATCCTATCAATGTCAAGTATACTGTATTTCGTTTCATTACAAAACATGACAATTGGAATGTCTCAGACCTTGGGATTCAATTCAATCAGAATAGAGCTGGAAGGAACCTTGGAGGTCTTCTAGTCCAACCCCCTGCTCAAGCAGGAGACCATATACCAGTTCAGACATTTGGCTTTCCAGTCTCTTCTTAAAAACCTCCAGTGATGGAGCACCCACAACTTCTGAAGGCAAGCCGTTCCACTGGTTAAGTGTCCTCACTATTAGGAAATTTCTTCTTAATTCCAGGTTGCTTCTCTCCTTGATTAATTCCCATCCATTGTTTTTTGTCTTGCCTTCTGGTGCTTTGGAAAATAAGCTGACTCCCTCTTCTTTGTGGCAGCCCCTCAAATACTGGAACACTTTTCAACAGCTTTATCCAGGGTTGGATAAGTTACAGATAAGATAAATCTGGTAGGGGTAGCAAATTCTATACAGGAGAGAGAAAATATCCCAAAAGAATGAAGCAGGCTAGAGTAATGCACTGAGGAAAGAAGTTAATATTCTGCATCTGGATAAGAAGAGGAAAAAGCTGGATGGGGAAACTGCCTAGCTTTTGTCTCAAATGACTAGTTTACAGGTATGCTGCTCTTTCTGTCGATAAGAGGATTTTCATGTTCAAACTTTCTACTAGTTTTATAACTGGGAAGGGGAAGAGGCAGCTCCATTTTTCCTACCCCAGTGCTGTTTTCCATGCCGAGTATTTCCAGCTAGAGCCACTCACTGCTAATAATTTCCTTGTTGGATGTATTGATCAGTTCCTCCACCATCACCTCTCAACTGACTGTCAGATTGCAGACCCATTGGGGAAGGCTGGCTGAAGCAAGACAGATTTTTACAAAGCTTCTTGCATTCCCTCTATTGCACCTGTTATCTGAGAGCCAAACTATTTCTAATTACGTATCTAGTGTTTTTCAGGAAGAGGGCTAAATCTGCACCTAAAAAAAAATACCCTAGCTCAGAGGATGGGAATGCTGCAATGGTGCTCCATCACTGAACACTTTTAAGAAGAGACTAGACAGCCATTTGTCCAGTATAATAAGGTCCCCTGCTTGAGCAGGGGTTAGGCTAGGAGATTTCCAAGATCCCTTCCAACTCTGTTATTCTGAATGGTCCTAAGTGTGAAAAATGGTCACGAGTCCCTTTTTTCAGTGCTGTTGTAACTTTGAACAGTCACTAAACCAGGGGTGTCAAAATGCTGGCCCATGGGCCAAATGCATCATGGCAAAACCGCACCCACCCCATTGCCGGCAATGGAAAAAAAGTCACGATACGTCACGACACGTCACGTGACGTTGCGAGTTTGACACCCCTGCATCAAACAAATGGTTGTAAGTCGAGCACAGCCTGTTAAACTTCCATCCCAGATGCCCAAGAATGCCCCACCACATCTTAATGCCATGATTTAATAGTTTTCCCATCACTAGTTTATGCTGGGTATGAAGGGAAATGCAGCTAGGGGACTGCACCAATCAATGTCCTTCAATTCTCCCGCATTAAACCTGAAAGAAGACTAGCAGCGGACAGGCTCAATCCTGAGGCAGAATAAAGTTTAGCCATTAAGGCAAGACAATTATTATCGGCCTATTTTCCTCCCAAATCAAGGGCTCCAGAAGTGCCTGTTAATGTTGCCATAAAGAAAGTGCTCTGGTAAGCATTTAACAATGGGATTTAAATGAATAAATCCTGAAATGAATAATAAAATCTCTGCTGTGTTTGATTATCTTACAATAAATTGTATTGAAATAGATATTGTCTTGTGGGGTTTTGTGCGTATGAAAGAGGTTGCTTCAATTCAATTGTTCACACTGTGAGTCAAACTTAACCTATTAGTTCTGGGCAAATCACAATGTTTAAACATTACATATGTGTCTGTCTCTGGGTGTATAGCAGCTGTGTATTGTGTGGTTACACACACACACACTGACAGACAGACACACAAATAATCACAAGCCTACAGCTACAATCACAAACTGCAAATAAAAACGGGTCATTCAAAAGCTTGGGAGTATGTCTATAAGCACAAACCGAATTTACCCAACAAATGAAAATGCACAATCGATGGGAATATGTGCTAGGAAAGAAGCTTATCCTTCTGCCTAAAATACTTAAGAGGCATATGTTAATACATCCACAACTGCATTTAATACATGTTCCCTGTTTAGTTTAAACATCCAATAATATTAACTGTATCTTTAAGTAGGTCCAAAAATTAAGAAATACCACAAAGGAGGCAATAAACCTTACTTTGCCAAAAAGCATTTGCTATGTTCTCTTCTCATTTCTCGAAAATAAAATTATGTAACAAAGGAAGCAGTATGACTGGTTCTCTAGCTATGTTGAGATGTTTTGAAAACTAAGCAGGAATTGGCCAGAATAGAGAAGCAGGGTCTGAGAAATCAAATAATCTGTTCCTTGGAGAATCTGCTTGCAAAGTAACGAAATCAAAATGGTCTGAGCTCGACTAAATAGTTAGAATGGAGGCAAGCTCTCTTTGATAATGGTGACCTCAAAGATCCTCCTTCTTCTGTCAGTTCCTGGTTTTAGTTCTTTCCATTGTTTCTTTTAGTATCACTATCTGCTTGCCATATTACATCACTATGTCTCGCCAAGGCTCAGTTCCATAGAGCTATATAACAGAATAACAGAGTTGGAAGGGACTTTGGAGGTCTTCTAGTCCAGGGGTAGGCAACCTTGGCTCTTTTATGACTCGTGGACTTCAACTCCCACAATTCCTCAGGAGTTGAAGTCCACGAGTCATAAAAGAGCCAAGGTTGCCTACCCCTGTTCGAGTCCAACCCTCTGCTCGAGCAAGAGACCCTGTACCATTCCAGACAAATGGCCATCCAGTCTCTTCTTAAAAGCCTCCAGAGAGGGAGCACCCACAACTTCTGAAGGCAAACTGTTCCACTGGTTAATTGTTCTCACTGTTAGGAAATGGCCTACTTCAGGGGTAGGCAACCTTGGCTCTTTGATGACTCATGGACTTCAACTTGTAGAATTCCTGAGCCAGCATGGCTCAGCATGGAAACCTCTCCCTTTCTCCTCAGCGTGGCTGGCTCAGGAATTCTGGGAGTTGAAGACCACGAGTCATCAAAGAGCCAAGGTTGCCTACCTCTGGCCTAGTTCCTAGTTGGCATCACATGTGAGCCAATTAAGGAGGCCTTGTTCAACAAACAGCAAAATATCTGGTCCAGCACACTGTTATGAATGCAGCCTTTGAATTCAAGGGTTTTTCTCTTCTTTGCATCAGCCAGTTTATTAATTTCTATCTAGAAGGGGAAATTAAATACAGGTGGTCCTTGATTTACAACAGCTCCTTTATTGAGCATTCAAAATTACAACAGCACTAAAAAAAAAGTGAGTCCTGACCCTTTTTCACATTTACAACTGTTGCAGTAATCTCCATGGTCACATGATCAAAATTCAGACCTCTTGACAACTGGTATGTTTTTGTGATGGTTGCAGTGACCCAGGGTGACAGGATCCCCTTTTGTGACCTGGCGACAAGCAAAGTCAATGGGGAAGCCAGGTCTGCTTAATCCCTGTGCTATTAACTTAAGGTCTGCAGCGATTCACAACTTAACAGCAGTGGCAAGAAAAGTTGTAAAATGGGGCAAAACCCATTTGACAACTGTCTCGCTTAGCAACGGAAGTTTGGGGCTCAATCGTGGCTGTAAGTCGAGGACTGCCTTTTTACATAAAACTGTCAAGGTCTCATTTGTAGCAGCTGAAATTGACATTTCTATGTCAGCAAACAAGCGGCAGATAATCCTTTTCCAGGCTGATGTGCCGAGAGGGAAGAGTTGCAAAAGTGAAGATGGTAGCCATGGCTCTGTGATTACGGGTTAACCCTTGGGTCCGTAATTTACATTGCTTTAAAAAAAGGTGCTTGCTAAGTGAGTCGTGACCAATTTTACAACCTTTTGGGCTATAGTTGTTAAGTGAATTACTGCAGTTGTTAAGTGAATCATGCAGTCGTTCAATGAATCTGGCTTCCCACATTGACTTTGGCTTATTGGAAGCTGGCTGGGAATTGTTGTAAATGGCGGTCAGTGACTGTGGGATGCTGCAACTGCCATAAGTATAGGCCAGCTGCCAAGGGCCTGAATTTTGATGGCGTGATTTGTGGAGGTGCTATAACAGTTGTAACTCCGAGGATCAGTTGTATGTCACTTTTTTTCAATACCCTTGTTAAGTTTGAACCATTCATTAAATGAATGGTTGTAAGTCAAAGGCTACCTGTAATCCACTTTCTTCCTTTTCTTAGCTACCCTGTCCCTGCAGAATGTCCTCCTAGGGTTACACTTTTAAAAATTACTATTTTGTAAGGCTATGGCTAGAAGCAAGTGTGGCAATGTCACTCTTATATTGCAGAGTGGAGAAGGTGGTCTCCTCCTCCTCCTCCTCCTTTTTTTCTCCCCGGGAGCTTGTTTTTTATATGTTTATAACCATATTTAAAATCATATAAGCTTACTGGAATTTTAACACACCTATGGAACTCATTTTCAAAGAAACAGGCAATCAAACACCTTTATTTGTGCTTTGTCACTGAATGTTTGGAAGTTTACACTTGGAGGTGACACTGATCCCACCTGATATAAGCCATCAAGTTGGTTAATATTAATTCTAATATTTAGTGATGAAGATAATACACAAAACAAAGATATTTTGTCCAATTTTCCCCCAAGGGTTTACTTAATCAGAGAGTTATGCTACCTCTTTGCACAGTGACCAACAAAGGTGTCTATTTATAAAGACCCAACATTAGGACATAAAGAAATCAATCCTTTCCTATTCTTTTTATCCAGTAATTTTAATATCCAGAATGTAGCTGCTTTGGCTAGCAGGCACAAACAAAGTAATGAAGGCAGTGCCTACTTTGGAAAGAAAAGACTGTCTGTTGACATTAAATCAGAGGTGAGGAACTATGGCTCTTTTATGACTTGTGGACTTCAACTCCCAGAATTCCTGAGCCAGCATTTATGAAAATATCTATGGTTGGCTCAGGAATTCTGGGAGTTGAAGTCCACAAGTCATAAAGGAGCTATAGTCCCCACCACCCCTGCATTAGATAGTCAGCATGTATATCTTAGTGTTTTTCCAAAGTGAAGTAATATAAAATGATGAATAAAAGGGAAGGAAGCATGGTGGTACAGCTGTATAAATCATCTCTATCACCTTCAATCTTGGTAGCTATGGTTTTATCAAATTTTTAAAAAAGGAAACAAAGCTTTCAGTGTGGTATAAAATACTGCTGTTGCATTACTTTTGTTTGTCATTCAACCATGCAGTGTTTATATGCATAAGGTGAACTTGATCTGATCTTATAAAAAATGTTGGGGGATTTCTTTGCATCCGCAATAATAGAAAACAATTATAGAACTATCAAATAAACTGTAGCACCATTGAGGAAATTTCATTTACTGGGCATTTTAACTGGTAGAAAAACAACTACAGGTAGCCCTTGATTTATGACCATAATGGAACCTGCCCATAACAGTTCATAAGATGTGAGGGTCATAAAGATGGTGATCATGCGACTGGCCCGATTTTATATCTTTTCTTTGTGGTGGTGGTTAGGTGAATCACCATGGTCATTAACTGAATCTGCTGTTGTTAAGTGAAAGCTGTGGTCATTAAGTAAACGCACTGTTCGCTATTGGATGCTTTTGCCAAACAACCGGAAGTAAAGACCTGTTTTCAGTAAAAATATAAATCATGGTCATGTAACTATGAGATGTTGCAAACAGTTGTAAATGTGAACTAGTTGCCAAGAGCCCATACTGCAGTCCCATGACTGGGGGTAGGGCCTGGCTGTTGGACCTATCTTTAGGGAGAGTCCATTGTAACTTTTTTAAAGGTTGGTAACTGACCAGTCATAAATTGAGGATTACCTGCATTGATGGTATGCCATTGCAATGCTGTTAGTATCTACCCACACACCAAACTAGGCACGTCTTCCATCATTTACACAATTTTGTCCATATCAGCTGAAACATATTTGCTATCTGAGGAAATGTTGTATGAACCATTTGGGCTCAACATTATTTTATTTTCTAATTTCCTTCTCAGTCCAATAGATGGCATCAGGATAATTAGGGTAAGAAGACTATCTGAAACCAGGTTACATATGGCTACAGATTACCCAGATTTGCCCCAAAGGGAGGATATAATGTGTTCCCTTCTTTCATTTTCCAGTTTCTGGAATAAACTGTTCTTCCATATTGAATCACATGGATTTTCCAGAAGACGATCATTTTTCTTTTTCACATTTGCATCTGACAATCTTCTTTTAAATTTGGCAGCTCTGATGGTAAGATACCAGTCTAGCTGTGAACAATGGCAAAGTTAAATATGCTTAAACCCTGACTCTCACCTGCCATAAGCCAAAAGCATACCCTACTCTTATTCCCTGCTTAACAGGAAAAAGAAGAAATCACAGACTTAATAAGCGTACTGCAGGCCAAAATGTGGGACATTTGGCTGAGTACATCACAAATGTGGCCTACAGCAGAGCAATCTGATGACTGATAAGGTCCAGCAGCTACGGTGCAAACTGATCTCACCCTACAGTGTTAATTTTTTCTCACACAATTCAGCACCAAGTCACATTATGAACAGCCATTCTGAGCTGGCTACCAAACCAGCTAAGCTAATAACGCTGGAATTTCATGCCAGCTCATATAGAAAGCAACAGCATGCTACTCAAATCAAATGCTTAGTACAAGCTGATATTTTGCTTGGGGTACAATGGTTAGGTAGCAGTTAGGAGAAAACGATAAGTAGGTTTTGACCAGCTTAAATGCTTACCTGCAGTCATCAGGAATAATAGAATATTAGGTGCATAATTTATAATAATGAGGTTTAGTAGCAAATTAACAATTGGCACATTAAAAAGCCCATATCCCTGGCATTTGTGAACTGCTCTCTTCAAGAATTTCTGGAAAGCAGTACTTATTTGAAGGTAATGGTATTTGGCCATGTGAATTGCCCTCAGGAGTTTTTTTTAACATGGTTAAGAGACCAGTTATTCACTTTCTAATGGCCATAGAAGTAAAAATGCTTACTTGATTGTACTATATTTTAATTACAACAGAGTCTAGTGAGCTTCTAAAGACTGCTTATCTCAGCAGCCCTATTAAGACTCTGCAATTTCTTGTAAATACAGAAATAAATAAATAAGTAACCTTAACCACTTCTTTGCCAACAAAATTAAGACCACATTCTGGTCTAGTTGCAAATATTTACAAAAAGGGCAAAACAAAAAACTTATCTTCATATGCGACTGGCTACCTACAGAGAGCTAAAACATGTTGAAGTATTGCAGGAAGAATCATACCTATCATCACATTGCAAAAAATAATGTTTCAAAACACAGTTTCAGCATGATTTTAGATGGATTGTAGTGCAACCAATCCAATTGTACAGCTACTCATCTTTCCCTCCTTAGGAGTTTTCCTGTGATTAGTAAAATACAGAACAAACAGCAAAAAAGAAAGGTGGGGGGTGAAGAGTATGAATAAATATTATAATACTCTAGAAACTAGGACAATAAGGGAACTGGAAACCAAATACTGCAAGGGATAGTTAAAGCAGGAGGATCCAACCTTGGTAACTTTAAGACTTGTGGACTTCAATTCCCAGAATTCCCCAGCCATGCTGCCTGAGGAATTCTGGGTTTTGAAGTCCACAAGTCATATAATTGCCAAGGTTGGACATCCCTGGATTAAATAAACTAGATATGTTTGGCTTGCAGACAAGAAGACCAGGAGAGTTATTAGAGTGGTCTGCACATACCTAAAAAGTGGTCACATTTTAAGGGATGGACCTGTTTTAGTTGACCCTTGAAAGCAGGACAAGGAACAAAAAGCTGAAATTAAAAGGAAATTCAGACTGACTTTCATGAGGGTGAAATCTGTTAAGCAGTGGAAGAGACTATGCTGGATTCCATCTTGTTGGAGATTTTCAGACTGGAGCTGGTTGACCACCTGCAAGGAATAGCTTAGTGGATTTCTGCACTGAACAGATGCTTGTACCAGATGTCCTACAGGCCCCTTCCAACTCATGCATTCTATGATTCTATGAAACCGTGTTGCAAGAAAAAAAATTCCCAACCTATGTGGTTGAACTTTGAAATATATCCCCATCAAGCTTCATACCCAGGCTTGGCAGTAAATCACAAGTCTCCAGTCACATAAACATCAATTCAGCTCTCAGAGGGATTTGGCAGAAGACTCCAGACACAACTCAGCTAGATTAGAAACTTCACGGAAGACAAGAATGAAGCTTCACATCACAACAAGTGATTATCCACTGCATTGTAAAAAAAGTGAGAGGCCTTATACTGTATATCTATGGTCCAGAGCTTAAACATTAGACTTCGTCCTGCTTTTCCAAGTTAACAGATAGTTGGCAAGTTGTTTGATGGCCTTGAGTAGCTCCTGAAAATTTATTGGTTGGTTGGTTGGTCTATCAGTTTGTATACCATCTCAATCATAAAGTGACTCCAGATGGCTTACACAATAGAATTAAAACATCAAGAAAGATCCAACCATGACAAACAACAGGCATTAAAATCTCCCCCATCCCTTTCAAATTACTGAATGTCTGCTCCACCTATATATGTGGGGTCTTCAACAACCTTGGACCAATCCGTGGATATCATTAATTCCTGAGCTGCATCCAACTCTCACCAAGAGGTTTAAATCTCACAGAGCCATCCATCTCTAGTCTTGCAAGAGTAGTTCAGGAAGAGGCACCATTGCACAATAGGAAGGCCGCCACAACACAGGAGCAGCAACACCAAATTTTCCTTAATGGACAACTTCATAAAGAGTCTCATGCCTGGTTATGAGGCACAATGCCTCTGAATACCATAAGAGCAATCCGAATAGCAATTTCTACTACTACAACTATTACTACTTCTACTATTACCACTCAGAGTCTGGTGTACGGAGTCTGAGTACTGAAACTAACTTCGGTTTTGTTTGAGTCTACATGTAAAGACTCTCTACTTATGATACAGACGGTCTAAAGTCATTAAGAATATTCTCTACTGTCTAGTTGGGTTAAGACTGGTCGTTGATGGTCTCTATACCCAACGATTTTCTTAGGGTGTAGATACTTGGACCCTATTCTTGGGGGGAAGTCATAAGAGGAGAATCAATGTATGAAACCAAAACTCTCTTCCCAATGAGCAGGCTATCACAGGGGTCTCCAATCCCAGGCTGTGGCCCGGTACCAGGTCATGGCCTGTTGGGAAATGGGCTGCACAAGTGAGCCAGCGGGTGAGTGAGCATGCAAATCTTGTGCAGAACCATCCCCACTTCCCTGCTGCCATGTCCGATAACCAGTTCACAAAGCCGGAAAGGTTGGGACCGCTGTCCTATTATATATATATATATCTGCTTGACTCCTGCAAATACTTCTCTCTAACAATTCTCTCATAAATTGAGAAAAGGATATGAGCAGAGATTAAACAAAATGTCAGAAAGGCCAGCTAAATGGCCTACATATTCTCCTACACAAAACCCAGATACTGCTTCTGTTGAGAGGAAAGTTTTCAAGACTTGGCACGTGGTTTCCCGCTGCTAAAGCAAACCTATTGGTGCTGTAGGAGAATGCTAAAGAAACAGAAACGGTACACAATGAACAGGCAGTGAAATTCGCATTACCAACATGTTTCTGCTTGTACCTGCTGCTTTATTCAGAAGCAAAATAAGTTTCATGTAGGTACAAATGAAACGGGCGAGAGAGCAACAAACTGTTAAAAGATTCATGTGTCAAATTCATATTACTGTTTAGATGGGCCACCTGGTGTATCTGAATCTGGCTGTATCAAAACATTGAAGGAAACAAGGCTCTTTCTATCTTAAAAAAAAAGTGTATTATAATATAAACAAGGATCTGTTTTTGTGAATGCAAGTACGTTTGTTCATAGGAAATACTCCACATTCAGAGAAAATCATGGGTTGTACATCACAGGTAATCCTTGACTTAGGACCACACTTGGGAGCAGAACTTCCATTGCTAAGCAAGGTGGTTGTTAAATGAACTATGTCTGATTTTGCAGCCTTTTTGCCATGGTTGTTAAGTGAATCACTGCAATTGTCAATTGAATCATGTAGTTGTCCAGCGAACCAGATTCCGCCATTGACTTTGCTTGTTAAAAGCCAGCTGGGAAAGTTGCAAATGGCGGTCACAGGACCTTGGGACATTGCAACCTTTGTAAATACATGTCAGTTGTCACTTGCCCAAATTTTGATCGTGTGATCACAGGGATACTGCAGTGTGTGAGGCCCTATCACAAACCACTTTTTTCAGTCCCTAAATGAAGGGTTGTAAGTCAAAGGCTACTTGTAAAGAATTTTAGTTGTTTATTTATTTATTGCTTTTCAAATGTGGCCATAAGAAATGGGTGGAGTAAAAAGTGAAAACTAAAAAGAATAAAAAAAAGATCAGATTAAAATATAACATAATAATCATTAGCTCAGAGAACAATATAATAAGGAACATGATCACCTTCTATTGTCTCTGCACTTGAAATTACCAAATTACCAATTTAAAATCTAAAATGTCTTTAAAAAAAGAGAATCATTTTTAAAAAAATATTAAATATACAATTGAGAAATTGTCTTAATTCAGACACATTATATGAAGGCTTAGCTGTTTTTAGAGATGTAATGAAATTCAATGGTGAAAAAAGTAAGGTTCTACATTTAGGCAAGAAAAACCAATTGCACAAGTACAGCATAGGTGGCACCTTGCTCAATAGTAGTAACTGCGAGAGGGACCTCGGAGTCCTAGTGGACAATCACCTAAATATGAGCCAGCAGTGTGCTGCAGCTGCCTATAAGGCCAACACAGTGCTAGGCTGCATTAACAGAGGGATAGAATCAAGATCACGTGAAGTGTTAATACCACTTTACAATGCCTTGGTAAGGCCACACTTGGAATACTGCATCCAGTTTTGGTCACCGTGATGTAAAAAAGATGTTGAGACTTTAGAAAGAGTACAGAGAAGAGCAACAAAGATGATTAGGGGACTGGAGGNAAGTTTTTAAGAAGAGACTGGACAGCCATTTGTCCGAAATGGTATAGGGTTTCCTGCCTGAGCAGGGGGTTGGACTAGATGACCTTCAAGGTCCCTTCCAACTTTACTATTATTATTATTATTATTATTATTATTATTATTATTATTATTATTATTATTATTATTATTATTATTATTATTATTATTATTATTATTGAAGAGCATCAGCAGTGAGGTGGATGGACCCAGTTACAGTGGTGATGATGAGTGCATTGTTTGAAGACTAGTAAGGCCAGGTTAGAGACAGATCATCATGGAGTCACCTATACATAAGATGGGTGGCACACAAGTGAAATAAATCAATCAACGTATATCAGATCTGGTTATTTTATGACCGCCAGTTCACATCCAGTCCTTTGGCTCTCCCTTGTGGACTGCTTTTATTTTGAAGGCAACTATTTAATTTTTCAATTTACATACGTCCTGATCTACATGGTCACTAAGAGTCAACACTGACTCTGATAATAATCATTATGGACGAGAAGCATGGCAAATAAAGCCAGCCAGCAATAAACTGGGGGAAAAAATTAGGGGAGAAGACTTTGTAGATATGCACTATTTATAGGAATAGTTTTGTGGTTATGATTTATTTATAGGATCCAATCAGAGTCGGACACCAAGACCAAAAGTTTAGTCTTCCAAGCTTTTGGGCTTATGCTGAAGCCCACCATCAGGGAACTTCTGTCTTTCCAGACTATATCCAGAATATATATTATATAATAAATAAATAAAACATCAACACAAATCTGCCTACAAACCTGCCTCCGCTAAGGTTTTTTTTTTTCAGTTTTATTGCTGGCTGGCTTTAATTTGGCATGTCTTGAAAATTACTACTGTAGGAGACCGTAACAAATTTTGTTTCCATTCCTATCCAAATCTATGAATTCTTACATGGGTAACACTTATTTGATGTAAATTGCTGGCTATTCACCGTAAATTTTGATAACCACTGTTTGCAAGACATTTACTGAAATGTTTGCATTTCGCCTTTTTTTTTTAGTATTTTTTTCATACTTTTGTTACAATGCCTTTAAAATAGGTGACCTTTACTTCATTTGGTACAATGATTTTCATATAGTAAAGGTCATCCAATTTCATACAGAGGGAATCAATATGAAGGTGAAAAATGCTTGGATCTTGAGAGAGACCTTATTTTTCTAAGAACATTCAGCTTAGTTTCAAGTGATAACATTGGTATACATTCATTATTTCGCAAGCTCTATGTAGAATACAACAGCAAAGCTATCACTTCTCTGTAGTTTCTCTCTGTGACTATAATAAATATAGAAAATTGTCATTTTATAGAGATACTTCACAATTTCTCAGTAGTAGGATTATTTATTGGTATCTGAAAATACACTTCTTGTCTCCTTTCATATGTTCTTAGAAGTAAAACATGCTGTGGTCCAAAAGTAATTATTTTTAAGTACATTTTGTATTCAGTAAGTTGATGCATATTTAAATGCCAATAGTAGGAATACGCATTCAATTTGGCCACACATCAGAAATAAGTCAAAACTGGTTGCTTCAGTCTAAATTGCTGGCATTATAAGGCAAAGCATGACACTTATGAAGTATTCAGAAGCAATGCTGATTCCCATAATGCTGAGAAAGATGGTAGGAAACAGAAGAACCAGAAGACTCTTAGATGGATTTGATCGCAGCAGAGATGGCTGCACTGTTGGAAGACCTGAAGGCCAGGTTGTGGGTAGAGATTGAAGAAGGTCTATCTATGTATTACTAAGCGCTGACTAAATGGCTTATAACTCAACAAATCAGAACAAACACAGAAGTTTCATTGATGAATTGGCACTTTCTACACAGCAGAATGTCAGAAGTTGCATCTGCAAAATCTTCCAACTTATTTTTATTTTTTCAGTAAAATGCCAAAGTAGAGAAAAAACAAATAAAATTAGGTGAGGAGCAGGTTTACCCAGAGGGATCTCCAGGATCTGATTCTCTCACAAAATAACAAAAGCAGTGTCACTGTGATGTAAGCTCCACCTTATTATTCATGAGTGCAATGTCATGATGTATGTACAAAAGGTATGGCTGGTAGAATTCTGCTTCCATTATTTGTCCCCTTTTCACTCCTCCTCTCTCTTGAAGCACATACTGTAGTTCATGCAGCCACAGGTTCGGTGACCCTCCCTAGCACATTTTCTGAGCTACGGGGCAACAGATAGCATCACCCATCATGTACTGCATTGCTTTCACCATGTCTCTGGGGCATCTTTCCAATTTTGTAATTTAGTGGACAAAAAAAAAACCTTCTCACCCAAAGTTGTAAAGATGCTTTTTGCAAACTCAGCTCAATCAGTATACACAAAATTGAGGAGAACGCATATATTCCGAGGAGACAATGTTTCCCATATAACTTAATTTGCACAAATGCAATAAAAAGATAATAAATGTTATTAGAAACTTTAAATATATCCCACAAGATATATATGCACACATTTGTAGACACACACACACAGAGAGAAAGAGAGAGAGAGAGAGATGGAATTCCATTATTAAAGAGATATCTTTTTAGCAGAGGCCAATTATGCAATGTGTAAAAAGTGACCGAGGATAGTAATGAATAGCCCCCCCCAAAAAAATTGGAATCTAGGTTAACCCCTTACTAACCTAGTCTGAAGTTCTGTATAAACATTTTTCTCGCTTTGCCTCTCCCCTTTTCTTTAAATTCTCTTGCAATTGACTATTTTTCACAAGCTCATATTTCAGTACATTTCCTCCCATTTAATAATGAAGGGAAAAGGAGGGCAAGGAAAGTTAATAAATAGATTAATTAAAATTTTGAAAAGCAAAAGAATTCTAGCCGTTTATAATTTCCCCCCAAATTATTAACAATGGGATGCATATTTCTTTTGTTTTTTATGGGCTGGCTCTGGATTCTATACTCATCAATCTGAACTTTTTTAGGATGTTTACTACAAATTTGTTTCTCCTTCATAGATTAGGGCCATGGTGGCGAACCTATGGCACGCGTGCCAGACTGGGCACACAGAGCCCTTTCTGTTGGAACGCATGCCAGAGGGACGTTCCCCTCCCCCTCTCCACGTGCGACTGACTAGTGGGAACTGGAGAGGGCAGGGAAACCGAATCCAGCAGCGCTCTCGCGGGAACAACTGTGACAGCTGGGCGTGGAGAGGGGAACCTATAAAAGCAGCTTTTGGCGGGAGTGCAGCGAGAGAGCGAGTGAGCGAGCAGACAGCCTTTGGAAGCGATGGTGGGCATGAGTTTGGAGAGGACAAGTAGGATGTGGTGTCCGTTTGTGCTTTGCAGAAGGCTAGCAGGGGAAGGAGGACAAATAAGTTTGGACTTTGGAGAAAGGGGGAGAGAGAGAGAAAGAGAGAGAGAGGAAGGAGAGGAGGGAAAAGAAAGGAAGGAAGGAAGGAAGGAAGGAAGAAAGGAAGAAAGGAAGAAAGGAAGGAAGGAAGGAAGGAAGGAAGGAAGGAAGGAAGGAAGGAAGGAAGGAAGGAAGGAAGGAAGAAAGGCTGGGCAGATATGCAGCAGGCCTGCCCAGGTGATGTCAAAGCCAGCCAGCCCTTTGGCAGAAGCGTGGGGGTAAGGGGGAGAGCAGCTATCCCCGAGCACCATGCCTGCCTCCCTTCACATCCCTCGGCCTCTCCCCCCCTCCAGACTGGGGCTGGTCAGATTCCCCCTGTGGGCAGCACTGTGCCTGTTCCCGGCCAGCCCTCCTCCTCCATCCTCCTCTTCCTTCTGCTGGCAGACTGCAGCTTACTGAGCCAGGCAGCACCTCTCTCTGGACATGTCCTCAGGCAGAGGAGCTGGCAGCTGCGGCTCTCACTCCCCTCCGGTCTCCGTCTGCACGAAGCCCGAGCTCAGCACATCCGGCTGGCCAATGACGGGCTGGAGAGCATGGGACGGCGGCAGCCGCCCTGGGATGAGGGGTAGGCAGGATGGGTGCTCCTGATGTCCGCAGGGGAAGAAGCGACGTGGAGGCTCCGCACCCAGTCCAACTCAGCCCCGGCATGGCACGGCAAGCGAGGCAGCAGACCCATGTGTGTCCCCATGTGTTGAGTCCGGCCCCGCCCTGCCAGGCAAGTGGAGCCACGGTGGCTGCTCGTCTGCACACTTCTGCTGCAGATGCACAGTTCCCTCCCTCCCATCCAGGACATAGCACAGAAGCGTTGCTTGAGCAGGGTCCGTAAGATTATCTGGGACACTACACATCCTCTTCATGACCTGTTTTCCTTGTTATCTTCTGGGAGGAGTAGCAGAACATCCAGATTCAGCCATAGTTTCATTCCATACAGCATTAACCTTGTGAACTCTCAAGCTTCCTCCTTCCATTATATATCCAAGATGGACAGTATTTAATATTTATTTACTATGTATATGTAGGGATGTGGGTCTATACGTATGTTGTTCATAGTATGTTTAGGTGTGCGTCATGTATGTGTTTCACTTTGAGAGCGGGCAACTAAATTTCATTTTTGATGTGTGCCGTTGTGCCCACAGTAAAAAAATGACAATAAAGTTTATCTTATCTTACTCTCCTTCTCCCACCCTTGGAAGAGCTGCGAGGCTCAGGAGCCTCCCCCCATGCCCCTCCACCCCCCGCAGGGAAGAAAACCATTGCGAGACACGCTTCTGTTTTAACTTTTTTTCCTTGTCGCTTTTTGGAGTTTTCATCCTGCTTTCGTGAGATGGCAGCATTTGGGAGGGGGTGTAGCTTCCCCCTTCCCCCCAAGCCATCAGCTTAGCAAGACACCCTCCTGCCCATTGCCCCACCCACCAGAAACCCCCTGGATCTCCCCCAACCCTGCCCGGCCCCCACAGGCATCCCTCCCCAGGAGCAACATCGAGCTAGCCATGCCCATCCTGGCCACGCCCACTCAATCTGCCATGACCACCATAGCCATGCCCACCCAGCGGGCCACGCCCACCCAGCAATACATAAGTGGGTTTTGGATTGCAGTTTGGGCACTCGATTTCTAAAAGATTCTCCACCACTGGATTAGGGCATCCTCGACTACAGAGAAGACTGGCCCAGGGCAAATAATAGTATCTAAAAATTTCTAATACAGATTAAATTGCCTTAAATGCAAGATTAAATTATCTCCCTTCCTTCATCTCCCTCTCTCACCTCATCCAATTAAAAAGAAATGGGAGGAAGGAGAGGATCTCATACCTTTAGTGCAAAGGCAACATTTTAAAATCATGTTGCTGCTACAGCTGTTACAGCAATGTGATGCAAGCTACCTTATTATGTTACCATTTCACACCACTGAATCCAAAGTGACATGCTGATATTAACAAGATCCGACACAGCATTGGGATGAATCACACCAAGGAAATTTAAAATATATCATATGCTGGAAAACCTAGTGGAAAGACTTTGACAACACCATGAAGTCCAGTTTCCCCCTTCAGAATCAGTTGGTTCCTCTGTCCCAATACAGAATAGAGAAACTGATATATAAAAGTGTCACTTAAATCTACAGCAATGAGATGCTGCATTTCATGGAAAGTTTCATGGGTCTTTGCAAGCTTTAGCTGTCCATCTGACTGCCTGAGTTCTTCAGGCAGTCAAACAGACAGCTCAAGCTGGCAAAAACTGAATGTCTTCTATTTTGTTGCACAATTTGGGAGGTGAGTTTTTTTCCCTTTAGTTCAAGGGAAAAAACTGCAGAAAGATTTTACTTCCTTCCTTGCTTCGTTCGTGTACTTTTCAACCTGGAGTTAAAGTAAAAGTAAAAGAACATAGATTGGAGAACAGAGAGAGCTCCCAGCTTTTTAAAATAATAATAATAATAATAATAATAATAATAATAATAATAATAATAATAATAATAATAATAATAATAATAATAATAATAATAATAATTATTATTATTATTATTATTATTATTAATTATTACTAGCTGTACCCGGACACGCGTTGCTGTGGCTCAGTCTGGTTAAATGGAAAAGAAAGAAAAGAGAAAGCGCACGTTTGTAATATGTTTAATTTCACAATGCTTGTGGGTATACAATATTTTTTGTTGTTCCATTGTCTGTGCAGATATAGAGATTGTCTGGTTTGCCGACTCTAGAACACGCAACATATAATTGTCCATGTGAGAAGCAATCCATGTCTAGATCTAAACCGCACAATTCTAAAGATTGGCCCTGAGCTTTGTTGATGGTGATTGCAAATACCAATCGAATTGGGAATTGCAATCTCTTAAATTGAAATGGCAATTTGGAAATCATAAATGGATCGTAAATCGGAAACATTGAAATGGAATCGTAAAATCGTAGCATGTGTTGCTTTTACGTCCAACAGATGGCGATGTTTTTCAAAAAAAGCATGTTTTTACCTGTCACAGGTGTGACACCTATATAATAGTAGGTATATAAAAACACGTGCGTATTCGAATGCAACATTGTGTCAAAATTTCAAAGCAATCGGTGAAGAACTTTCGGAGATTTAAGATTTTGAACAAACGAACATTTACATTTTTATTTATATAGATTATTATTATTGTTGTTGTTGTTGTTTTAAAAATTGGCTTTCTATGGGAGGGGGGAGGGGGTTAAGTAAACGGAAGGTTTTGAGAAGCTCATCCTTTGTTCAAGCACTGACTTCCCAAAGCCAGGCAAAAGGCAGGAGAACTTTGCAGCCTCCCAATGGCCAGCTGAATGGTAGACAGCTGATCACTGCCGAAAACTTTGAAAGCAGCTGCCATTTTTGGAAGGAATTGTCAGGGCCCCCAAAATGGCAGCTGCTTCTAGGAAGCATGAAGAGCAGGCCTGAGCATTGCAGATCTTATTAGGGTGGGATGGGGTGAAGAGAGGGGATGCTGCAGTATCTCCATGGTCTGTTGCAAGGGCGAATGATCACAGTGACACAGCAGCTGTCATAACTCTGAAACAGGGTCGTACAAAGTTTTAGGGTGTCAGTTGTAACTTTTGAATTGTCATTATGTGGCTTGTTGTTTCTCAAGGAGTACCTGTATCTAAACCTCACTATCACTTGCTCCTCTGGAATGCAGCCTTTCCCTCCTGCGAATCTAGACTACCTTTCACCACACAAAGTAAACAAAGCAACCACAATAAAGTATAAAGTATGAGTAGAGAGTCCATGGGTGCAGGTGTCAACAAATTCAAAATAGAAGCACTGCCTCTTTTTAACATGTGTTCATCACCCACACCAAAGAGGTTGTAACACTTATTTGGGTATCATTGATCTATATCAGGGGTGTCAATCTGCTGGCCCACGGGCCGGACGCGTCACACGGAAGCTGTGCCCATCTCATTGCAAAACTGTCCCGATACATTGCGTGACATCACGTGACGTCGCAAGTTTGACATGTCTGATCTATACTGTATACAGACACAAACCACGGGTGCTTCTGAATATGTATAAATAGTTTGTACCATAAAGAGGTAGTTACCCTGACCATCCTTAGATCATCCCCAGGGTTCTTCATCAGCCTATTAGGAAATCACTATTACACTGGAAAGTCTACCAGACTAGTTTTAAGACTGGTTCCGCAAACTGCTAAAGATTCAGGAGACCATTACATATAAACACCTAATTACAAGCTTCTCTGTTAACACTGGAAAAAAAATCTGCCTGTGAAGTTTACTGCAGATGGGAATTGAGGAGATGGTGTGAGAAGAGGAACCAAATGTGGAGAAGGGAACATTTCAAAGAGTCCTTAGCTGGTTCACTTTAAGTCTGCCTAGGGATTTAGTCTTAGAGCTTTCAAGATCTTGTTTTCATCCCAATGAGCATTACAGATGCCTTTCTGACTTTCACTCCTTGGGATTGACATAGGTTATATACAGCACTGCTTCTAAATGGGAAACAATTTAAGATGCTGGAATTTTGGCCCCCTCTCCTTCTTTTCTCAATAAATCTTGCTGAAAAGACTCTGTGTGAATCATGCTTTGGGGGAAAAAAAATCACTTTCAGGTTTAGACTGCTGCCAAAGATTTTAATGTTAGGCATCTGCTACAAAGCACGAGGATGGAAGAAGGATAGAAAGAGATCTAAAATATCATTCAGCAAAACCTGAATTTTCATATTTATATCACAGGGTTGGTTGAAAGTGGATAAGTAATGTCATGAAGCATATTTTGTCACTTGATGAAATCTTTCAAGGAAGGCTCGGTCAAGAAAATAGACATCAGAAGAACTATTCGAATTATATTATTTATAGGGCATAATAATAGAATCTGGAAAACCTGACCTTTGCCTCTTTTGTCCACCAGTTTAGCCAGAACTATGTTCCATGTTTTGTGATTACATTAGTATTAAGCCCATGGAGGAAAAAAAGGCCTTGGACATTATTATTTTTTAATTTGTTTATAGTAAAACTGGAAGTAAGAAGGCTCCCTAAAGGGGTTTAACAGATACTGTAAGTCCTTGACTTACAACCACAACTGAGCCCAGAATTTTGGTTGTCAGTTGTTGCAGTCCTACATCAAGCCACCATTCAATTTTAAAACCATTTTTACAACAGTAGTTAAGTGAATCACCATGGTTGCTAAGCAAACCACATGATTGTAAATCCAAAGCCAGCTTATCCAATGGGTGTTGTTGTTGGCAAAATGTCAAAAAAAAAAGTTCACAAAACATGATCACAAGTCTGCAGGACATCACAATCAATTGATAATGTATGCCCAAAATGCTATCGCAAGACTGTGGGGGTGGTACACCACTCATAACTTAGAGGGCAAGTCGTAAATAACTTTTTTTTGAGTCTGCGTAATTTCAAACGATCGCTCAATGGACAGTTGTAAGTTGAGAACTAACAGTAGTTCTGGTTTTGAAATCACAACTATCATGGTTATTCCATAGGATGATATGGTGAGAGAGGAGAATATGATCATTTTGTTCCTCTGGTCTGTCAATGGCTTTCAAGACATTGCCCATGGTATAGTTATTTAAATTGGGATTCTTCTATAGTTAAGTGAAGGCTATTAGTTGCTAATTTACTAGAAGCTCATTGAATGATTCTGGATTGGAAACTTTCAGCCAAACATATCTCACAGAGTTGTTGTGGGCCAAAATTGGTTGTGCTCCACTCCTTGAGAAAAGTCTGAATATAAATCTGACACAGAAACAATAAATCAAATGCTACTGCTAGGCATCAAAGACACAGCAGAGTCTGAAAGCTAGAAGACTGGGTGGATAATTTCTCAGAATTCCTGCAGGGGATGGAGATCTTATCCAACAGTTCTCAAATACACTATAACACATATACAAAAAAAAGATTGTATGGAGGAATTTCCTCATGAAGTTTTCTCTTCATATGTGGGAAGTCCTGGAGGCTATATCTCACTAATGCATTATTTCAGGAAAAAAGGGGGGTGCACATTGGCACATCTTGGCAATAAATGAAAAAATACTCATCTGAGCCAGGTGAATTTCTGTCCTGAAAGAATATCTAAGCTATTCTCTTCCATGAATTAGAACAGCATTTTTCAACTTTGGCAACTTTCAGATGTGTGGACTTCAATTCCCAGAATTCCCCAGCCAGCAAGTTGATTGGGGAATTCTGAGAGTTGAAGTCCACATATCTTAAAGTTGCCTTGGTTGAGAAACACTGAACTAGAATAAGAACTGGTAGAGTCAAAGCAGAACTATTTATTTGTTTATTTACATGGCACAAGTTATTATTTTGCTCAGTCTCAATTTATTTCACAGTACAAACAGAGACCCCCTATTTCTTGGGATCCCCATACAATATTTCTGGGAGACATTATTTGAAATGTAATTGAGGTTGATCATAAACATAAATGATACCAAGTTCTCTTTTTTTTCCCTTTCCATTCCTCTAGGAAAGTCAGCTGAGGTTGTAAAACAAGTCCTGAGCAGGTTAATAGCTTGCCTGAAGTCCAATAAATTGAAACTGAACCCAGGCAAGATGAAGGTACTGCATGTACAAGATTTGTTAATCTGTTGAAGTAGTTTTCATTGTGTTTTAGAGGCGACTGTTGCATAGTTGCTCTCTGCCTCTAAAGACACGGGTGAGTCTCCATATCTCAGAATGTCTTTTAGTAGGTCAAGTTGATCTATCTGGTACAAGCTTACCTGGAAGAGATAGTCTTGTGATAGATACCGGTAGTGATTCATTGTCCAATAGTTTCCTATTTGAATGATTGTAAAATGTAAATCATTCCACTGTCTTTGAAATCAGCTGGGAACAAGGAAGCTATTGTAAATAGGTGACTGAGACTGGCTGATATGATCTGATTATGGCATTGATCTGCAACTTTGTTCCTGGAATCCATTCAAAATGCTGCTGCTTTTCATCATTAAACCTCTAAATGGCTTGGGCCATTGGACTCAAAGGGATACTACTTCCTACTGTATAACTGGATCTTTTAATGCTCACAGATCTTTGTGAATATATTATTTTTTGTTATATGTTCTATTCATTTTTCTTTAAAAAAATATTGCAATTTAATATTGCTTTAATATGTGCAGTTGTTATCATTTTTATTGATTTGTATTGTATGCCTTTATTTATGCATTGCCCAGAAAACTTTGATTATTGAGCCACTGAAAAATGTAATTAATAAATACATCTTTTTAAAATAAAATGCTAGATGTTTTATGCATACTTAAGGGCTTTTAAGCATGCAGAATGTTTAAGTGACATATATTATAGCTAATGCAATTTAACTAAATAATGAGCAATTTGCTACTCTAAAGATTTTGCATGAGATTTCTTGTTCTGCACATCCCTACTAAGAATAATTATTTGCATAAAGTTAATTATGCAATATGAAATTTTATTTATATATAGAAACAATGGGTTTATTTAAAAAAAATGATGACACAATATTTAATGAAACAATATAGCAGTGTAGAGGCTATGAATGTTCTTGCTTTGTCTTTCAAACCATTGCTTGAAGGGCAAGTTGTAGAATCTCATTGAGCTGAAGACGTTTTATGATTTCTGCTCTGGCTTTGCGTTCTCAGGAAGTATTCAATCACAGGCAATTGCAGAAGGTTGAGGTTTCTTTACAGCAGGGCTGTGAGACCAACACACAGCATAAGTGGCCATCTCAACTTAATTGGAACTTGAAAAGGAGAGGCTGACCTGAATGTTACCATCTGTAATCCGAAACACTTTAGAAAGGAATTGTAAAAGAGCCTCTTCAATTTATATACCTGCAATCTGAATTTGAAATATAGGACTTCAACTGTGATGACATATATTCATGATTTCACCTCAGCAGATATAAAAGATGGGAACCCCAGTGTAGAACAAAAAAGGAGAAAGGTATTTATTGAGGCATTTTCTTTTCCAAGGAACGCAGAATATCCATTATTTTCTTCTTTATGTCTAAGAAATCTGGTTTATTCTATTTTTTTGCAAATGATGATGTAAGAATAAGTAAAACCAAACATTTAAGCACTCCACTCATTAAAGGCTTATTTTAGCCACCAGAAAGTTAGCTTCCAGGATCATCTCTGGGTTTTTATTTATACATTTAATCAATTTGTAGAGGTACCCATCTCAACAAAATGACTCTGGGCAGTGAACAATATTAAGTAAAAATAAAAAAAACAATTGCACCATAAATATTAGAAGGCAGAGAATTGGAGGTAAATGTCACACTCATCAGCACTGATATAGCCAGGTGATGGCTCCTTTTGCACAGTCAGGGCACCAGGCCTTGTGACCCTTCACCCTAGCATAAAATTGCCACATTTTTTTTCTCTGATGTCCTCATGATATTGCTTTCATCTCCTCGCCAGCCCTAACCCATACAATATAAAATCTGCCTTAACTATTCAAGCAGTCTTTCCCATCTTCTCAAAACACAATTTTGCTATGATTGTGAACTGGCATGCCACATCAATTATTTTGTGGCCATTGTTGTTAGAAACAAACTTCTGGGTTTGAATCCAGACAGCTCATCAGAAGAACACATCAGAAAAGTTGCATGGAACAGAGACAAAGTTTATTTTGGCAGCATAACGTGCAGTATAGCAATCAAAAGGTAGGCTATGAAATCAGAATGCTGAGGGTAGTGATATGTATGGTGGACTTTGATGGTGAGGCATGCTGGATGTGTAAATTGAGGTGTTCTTGCCCTGGAGACCTATGAAGTACTGAGAGAAAAGTTGTTTCTTGCCCTGCAGGGTATAGCAATCTTTTCTAGGTGTGGAATTTTATAAGGGGTCAGACTAGGTATCTGGCACTGAAAAGCAGTACTGCAATTTAGGAGATTTCCATATCTTTGATGGGATTTTGCTTCCTGATCGATTTGCCAGTATCAGCTGGCTTCCTGTGAAGGCACACTTTGTCATTTCCATTCTACATAGGATGAAAAGGTTTCAAGTGGTTTTGTCTACAGAATAGGTGGGGAGAGAAGTATTTTCTTCCAACAATGCAATTAAGAGTTTGAATCTACCCCTCTAGGAATCATTTAAATCAACATGGCTGGATGGAGAATTCTGGGAGTTGAAGTCCACAAGTCTCACAGTTGCCAAGATTGGATCCCCCTGGTTTAAACAGTGTGGGCATGCTCTCTCCCTCCAGTTGTGGGCGTCAGGAGTATTCACAGGGTGGGCCAAAAGATTCAAGATAGTGGCCATAATGGTACAGTCAAAGCTCTACTTGTTTTTTATGTGCATCATGCCCGTGTTTCCCCAAAAGTAAGGCCTATCCCGAAAATAAGCCCTAGTTTTGGGGCGAGGCACACACCTAAAAATCAAGCTAGTGGGGGGGGGTGAAGCTGCCCCACATGCTCTGCACCCACTTATCTTGCAGCCAGGCCTCTCCTCTTCAGTCCACTTCTTCTGCAGTGTCTTCTGCAGCCAGGCCTGTATTTCTCAGTCACAGGCCTTTCCAGAAGGCCACTGCAGCCGGGTTCCGAGCTATGGATTCAATCCATAGCTCAGTTCTGCAAGATCTATGCAGCTGAGGACCGAGCTATGGATTTAATCCTTAGCTTGGAACTCGGCTGCAGTGGCCTTCTGGAAAGGTCTGGTGCCTCTTTTGAAGGCAAAAAAAAGAAGACCCAGTCCTATTTTCAGGGAAACACGGTAGTTACCATGTGGACATTTTTAATCACATCCTGAGGAGATATAGCTCCTGGGCCATGTCCTCCTTAGTCATGTTGGTTCTCTTTGCAAGAAATACCAGATATTAGGCTACTGCTCTACCCCAATTCTGCCTCATACTTGCTAGGTTTAGCAAAGCTTCTTATAAACATTCTCTTATGTCTTATTTTTGAAACATGGGTTCAGTGCTCTCTCAAAAGAGGACTAGTCCCGAGCTACACAAAAGGTCAGTTTAAACTGGGAAAGATGGCGTATTGGTCACTCTGTCACCATTGGGAACATTATAGGTCTTCTGATATTTTTGTACTACTAGCTGCAGTTTCTATGACTGCCTATGAAGCCTACTTCATTTTGCCTATCCCATTCTAGTTTTGGTGGCCCAAAGTGCCATGCTAATCACCGCTGTGATTGTGTCTGGATCAATCACAACTGTTTGTTCCCCACAGCCAGCCACTGGCCACAACTGGTCAGAATTGGATTCTTTGGTTATTTGCTACCAGCATTGTCATTTCCTTGCAGCGTAACTCAAGGACAGAGTTTGTCATCATTAGTCATTCTCCCTTACTTCAAGTCATAACCCTTTCTCACCTAGTCCCTTTCAATTAGGGAGATTTTTTATCATTTTTTTTCTCACTTGAGCTCTATGAACAACCAGAAATATAACCTGACAAGTTATAGTGCTGAGGCATGGATGTAGGGACCATTTGGAAATCTTCCTGTCACATCACCACAGACCCTTTGTAGGACCTTCTACCTGATAGTCAGACAACTTGACAGGGGACTAAATGTACCATTCTATCCATCAATCAAAATTTATTCTATCTTATCCTATGTAGGGGAGAAGAATTGATGGTTGTTTCCCTGTCAATAGATCATGCTTGGTGGAGTGGGGAAACTAAGTCAGCCCTCTTCTTTAATTTGTGGGAAAGGGATTGGCAGATACTTTTACGCACGGATGCGCACACACCCAAATGTAGCTGCACATGTGAACGGGGCCGTGAGCATGCGAACTCCGTAAATGGGGCTGCTAGCTGAGGCTAGTGCTGGTGCGAGGGAGAGTGAGCATGCACACACACACTGGCCAGTCATTTATGCGTCCTGGTGGCCAAGAGGCCACGGCCTGCTAGTGGACCGCGGCCCATAGGCTGGGGACCTCTGGTCTAGCTGATCAGGCTAACATTAGGCCAGAGAAGAAAGAATAAATTCATACAAATGATCATAAAATTCATACAAATGATCATAAAACAGTTACAGATTCTGCTTAGAATTCAGATTTCAGAATTCCTAAACCTTAACAGATTACACCTTTATGCACAAACCGTTTGGCCTCATTCTCATTAAAACTGATTGGGGCCTGCTCCTGAATAAACACTCATAGCATAATATTGTAGATTATCTATAACATAAGTAGGAATAGTTTTCTTTAAGATGCTAGTCATTCCCCTATTCAATTCTCTCACATATAATTTCCTTTCAAGATTAACTACCCATCCCCAAAAATAATTCTGCATTTCTGCAAACTTTGGCATTCCTCCAATCTTATATATTTCAATCTTTTGCTGGTGAAGGAAGGATGCTACTTTGGCCTCATAAGACCTGGCACTTGAACAATTATTTTTTAAAGGATGAAAAATAGAATTCAAACATGCTTCCCTCTCTCTTCTTTGTACACAACACATTCTGCCAGCAGTAACTGTCAATATTTGGAAGAGATCTAAGGCAGAGAGCCATGATTCAGTCCAGAATACTTCATCCATCCCAAGAAGACAGATTCCATTCTGTCTAAGCCAGAATTTCTCAATTTTGGGCCACACTTGGAATATTGCATCCAGTTTTGGTCAGCACGATGTAAAAAAGATGCTGAGACTCTAGAAAGAGTACAGAGAAGAGCAACAAAGATGATTAGGGGACTGCAGGCTAAAACATATAAGGAACGGTTGCTGGAATTGGGTATGTCTAGTTTAACGAAGAGAAGGACGAGGGGGGACATGATAGCAGTGTTCCAATATCTCAGGGGCTGCCACAAAGAAGAGGGAGTCAAGCTATTCTCCAAGGCACCTGAAGGCAAGACGAGAAGCAACAGATGGAAACTGATCAAGGAGAGAAGCAACTTAGAACTTTCCTCTTTGAAGGACTGTCAATCTTGTTAATTGGTTACCTTGTTGGACGGAGGTCTTCGCCACTTACGAGGTTGTGACCTTCAAAAATTCTTCTCTGACCTGTCGGTAAACAGACTTTACCACATCCCAAGGACGGACTCGTCCCCCAACCTGAGCTACTGCTCCAAGGTCCCTTCCAACTTTATTATTATTATTGTTATTGTTGTTGTTGTTGTTGTTATTATTATTATTATTATTGTTATTATTATTATTATTATGGATCATCGCACAGTCAGCCAGATGTTCAGACTGCATTTGGCATTTTGTCTACCTATCGAGTCCTTACCAAGGACCTGGGATAGGCAGATGTGGATGTTTGATGGTATTACAGATATCATCGTAGGATGAAAGCAGTTCCTAGTAAGGCCGCCTTTTGCAATTGACTAATGGTGAATTTGTCAATGCCAATGGTGTTCAAGTGGTGCTCCAGTTGTTTTGGGATTGCACCCAAGGCGCCTATTACTATTGGTACTAACCTTGCTTGCTTTTGCCACAGTCTTTCTATTTCTATTTGTAGGTCTTTGTATTTTGTTATCTTCTCCAGTTCTTTCTCATCTATTCTGCTGTCTCCAGCCACTGCCACGTCCACTATCCAGACTTTTTTGTCTTTCTTATCGACAATTGTTAAGTCCGGAGTGTTATGTTGCAGATGCTTGTCTGTTTGAATTCTGAAGTCCCAGAGCAGTTTAACTTTATCATTTTCTATGACTTTCTCTATTTTATGATCCCACCAGTTCTTGCTTACAGGCAAATAATATTTCTTGCAGATCTTCCAATGCACCATTGTTGCTACTTTGTCATGCCACTCCTTGAAGTCAGTCTGTGCGATCTTCTTGCAGCAGCTTACCAGGTGATCCACTGTTTCTTCAGCTTCTTTGCATAGGTGGCACTTACTGTCTGTTGCTGTCTTCTCAATTTTGACTTTGTATGCATTTGTCCTTAAGGCTTGGTCTTGTGCAGCCAGAATTAGTCCCTCGGTCTCTTTCTTCAATTTTCCTGCTCTTAGCCATTGCCAGGTCTTGTTATTATCTGCTTTCCCAGCTATTTTTTTAATGTACTGGCCATGCAGTGCTTTGTCTTCCCA
>NW_015386537.1:144946-186200 GCF_001527695.2 Protobothrops mucrosquamatus
TAGTCTCTGTTCTGTTATTTCTGATTCTGGATGTTGTTCTTTCCAGAACTGGTGCATTCGTTTTAGATATCCTCTTCTTGTTGGACTTGATCTGTAGTAACAGATCATTATTTCTTTGTTTTCAATCACTGTGTATCTGCGACGGGTAAACACCTTTTCTTCCAGTAGTTCTGCAGCTGCTGGCCCTGGTTGCTCAGCCTGAGTCCTGTAACCCATTTTTCACCAGATATCCAGGAACTTCAATATCTAGCACGGACCTTGTTAACTCGGGCGACATCCGAGCCGGTATGGCATTCTGAATTTTACGTCTCACCATATTTTTTATGGGAGAGACACTCTTTGTCTGACTCCTCTGATGAGACCTGTCCAGTATGGTTGAACCTCTGGCATAGCTCTCATCTTCCTCAGAGTACACAAGCCCCACAACCACGTCAAGGTAGTGCCTCACTGGGGGATTATTATTATTATTATTATTATTATTATTATTATTATTATTATTATTATTATTATTATTATTATTATTATTATTATTATTATTATTATTATTATTATTATCTGAGCAACAGCCATCACCTATGCCTTGATTCTATTATATTTCACATGTGATTCATGTAATTCCAGAATTTGAGAGTGTAAGGTGTGGGGAAAATCAGTTCTTAGATGAATGGAATCAATTAAATCAAGTAGATATATAGACATATCAGGCCAAAGTTTGTTATTTAATTAGAACAACCCTTATATTTGAAATGGGATTTTTTTTTGGTGCCTTTCATTCTCAAACTGCCCCTTCCTCTTAATTTATGAGAGATGTTTTCCTCCCTTTTTATTATTTTATTGCCTTAGTCCCCCCCATTACTTATAGTAACTTGAGATCCTTTACCCTTGAATATGTATGCTTACATCATCTGTTAATATGCATTAGTCTCGTTCACCTTTCTGAAAGGTACAAATAGGAAGGCATCTCTTTCTTGAGTGGGGGCCATCTCTCAATATTCTTTGGAGGGAGTCCCACTAGCATGTGCTGTCTAGTAAATAGTGAAGTAAGCTTTGATTATTTGCTTTGGGTCCTGCATTTGATTCCGCCAAGGTAGGAGTGGGCCACCAATGGCCTTAAAGCTGCAGGAAGCTGTCCATCTAATTTCAGAAGGTCTCTTCTTTTACAGGTCTATAAAAATCATTTATAACTGTAAATGTCCCACCACAGCATTGCAAAAATATCAACCTGGCAGTCACACAATTGAAATCTCACCCTTTTTTTGTATGCGTGGTTACTTTTGCCAGCTTGACTTTTTCACCACCATCCCTACCTGGTGTCTCTGAATGTAAGGTTCAAAATAGAATTTTGTAAAACACGAATGCATTTTTATTTATTATTTATTTATATTAGATGTTTATTCCATCTTTATTATATTATAAATAACTCATGCCAGTAAACGTATCTAATACTGGTTTTTCCTCCTATTTTCCCCACAACAACAATCCTGTGAGGTGGGTTGGGCTGAGATTGGATACCCAGTTTATTTTTTCTGGTGTGTGTGTGTGTGAATGCATGGATGTATGGATGTACCAGTGTGTATACACACACTTACACATATGATAATGCAACATTTCTTAATATCAGCAAACATACCTAGTGCTCCTTCCTCCTCCTATTTCCTCTAAAACAACAACCATTTGTGAGGTGGGTCAGGCTTAGATTGGATACACAACAGATTTCTTTTTGTGGTTTATAAGCATATAAAGACAACACAACATGTCTTAATAGCAGATGAATACAGTACTACAATAGATATAAAAATGGGCATGGAATTAACAGAAAAATCAAGACGAGCCCCTTAATATTGGCCTATCTAACAAATTGAACATATGTTGCTTCGATGATTTTTAATCCTCAGCTCTTTACAGCTCAAAAGTGAGAGAAGGTGCACACTGCACAACTTACCAGCCAGTGCGAGTGCAGCAAAAAGATTTCAGATTCATGCACTGTGGTCCAAGTGACCCCAAGGGGTCGGATTGCCTTACTTTGCTTTTGTAATGAGGATCTACTGACACATTTTCATTATTAGATCAAAGGAGCAAGGCATTACACAAAGCTACTTGCAAATGAAAATATCAAAATTGGCTGGGGTATACACTTTCTTCTAATCAAATATCATTCCTTCTCTCTCTCTCTCTCTCTCTCTCTCTCTCTCTCTCTCTCTCTCTCTCTCTCTCTCTCTCTCTCTCTCTCCCCCCAAGAATCAATGAAAAACCAAAGAAAGGAGACAGAGTGTCCAAAATTAATCCAGCAAGTGAAATCACAAAAGTCAGTTCATTTAGGCACAGTTGACTGGAATAACTGAACAGAGATTTTTATAATTAGAAAACCTTTTGCTAGTCGTGTGTATGTGGTATGAATCTATATATCTGTCTCTCTCTGTCTTTCTCTGTCTCTCTCATATATACACACACACACACACACATATATATATATACACACACATACATACTTATACAATTACAAATAACTTTACAAATAACTTTATTACGGTCATAGACCAGCAATAGCCATCACTTTTTACAATATATTTAATAATAATAATAATAATAATAATAATAATAATAATAATAATAATAATAATAATAATAATAATAATAGTACTAACATTAATAGTAAATAATAACATCCCTGTTAAGAAAATACATGTTCTCAAAATGTTAGGGTCACTCCCTAGTTTACGTGAGTGGATAGCCGATTAGTGTGTGAGTAAATATAATGTTCCAAACATTATTACAGATATCTCTAAAAAATTGGCACAAGTTGACAGCTATAGATCTGTAACCAATTTTTTTCTTGTGGACATTGCCGCAACACAGTATTTTGCCACTGCATGCGTGATAGAAGGGTTTGAGTCCTGCAGGAGAAAGCCTACATAAAAATTGTCTGCCCTCCCTGGCAATCTCTCTAATAAGGGGAGAATATATACTGTCCTATAAACTCTCTCTCTCTCTCTCTCTCTCTCTCTCTCTCTCTCTCTCTCCCAAGAATCAATGAAAGAACCAAAGAAAGGAGACAGAGTGTCTGAAATTAATCCAGCAAGTGAAATCGACTTTTGCTAGTCGTGTGTATGTCTGTATGTATGTATCTGTTTACATTTGTCTATATATATGTTTGTCTGATTGTCCATATACTGTGTATGAATCTATATATCTGTCTCTCTCTGTCTTTCTCTGTCTCTCTCATATATATATATATATATATATATATATATATATATATATATATATATATATACACACACATACATACATACACACACACACACACACACACACACACACACACACACATATATATATATATATATATATATATATATGCACACACAAATACTTACACACACACATATAAATAAATGTATATAAATAAAAATGTAAATGTTTGTTTGTTCAAAATCTTAAATCTCCAAAAGCTCTTCACCGATTGCTTTGAAATTTTGACACAACGTTGCATTCGAATACGCGCATGTTTTTGTATACCTATATTATATAGATGTCACACCTGTGACAGGTAAAAACATGCTTTTTTGAAAAACAGTGCCATCTGTTGGACGTAAAAGCAACACACGCTTTTACCAGACTGAGCCACAGCAACGCATGGCTGGGTACAGCTAGTGTGTGTGTGTGTGTGTGTGTGTGTGTGTGTGTGTATATATATTACAAATTCAGATTTCTTTTTGCTGACAAAGAGTTAAAGAATTAAGTGGGAGACTAGAATAGCTATTTCGAGTAGAACTGCAGTATAGCAGTCAAAATGCCAAGGTGCAATCAATCAGACCGGTCTGTCTGAAAACACTTTCTATGTGTGTGTGTGTGTGTGTGTATACTGATCACAAAAATAAAGGGAACACAAACCCCTTCAGTTCCATGGTAAAATGTTCCCTTTATTTTTTTGAGCAGTATATATATATACAAATTTCTTTTTTTTTTTGTTGACAAAAAAAAAAAGAAATTTGGATTTGTAATGTATTGCAGTAGCGACTTGAACCTGCTTAATGCCCCTAGTTTGGGGGGCTGCAAGGCAAAAGTGATTATAAGTAGAACTGCAGTATAGCAGTCAAAATACCAAGTTGCATTAATCAGACCAGTCTGTCCGGAAAAAACTTTCTATATATATACACACACATATACATATACATACATACACAGACAGACACACACACACAAATACATATAATATATATATAAATACAATCTCAGGGTAGAATAAATCTACATATTTAATTCACTGCCCTTTTCCTGAAAATAACATTAGACTCCTGCGTAGCCTGAATGAATTAGTAGTTGAGGTTTAGTCTATTGGGAATGATGGAAGCCCTCTCCCCAATATTTCTGTTGCCCCCCCCATAAAAAAAACTTTTCAGCTGAGTTTTTTAGATGGCAGTCTTTAAGGGTAGCCTGATACAAAGTCTATGGGGGGGCATACAATTATATTAGTCCTTATTACCATCATCACAGCTGTGGCACATCTCATGAACTTCTCATTAGTAAGTGGCAAGAAGTAAATTGGTGAGTTCACCAATGTCGCTAAGACTTAATCAGTCTTCATGTATTCATCTGCCCAAGCTTCTATATTTTCTTTCCACATTTGCCAAAATGAAATTCTTAGCCAACTAATAAAAGTCAAATATTGATTTGCAAGCCTGGGTTAAAGTTTAAATGCAAAGTCTTTATTATCTTCTTGGAAGGAGAATCTACAAATCAGTCTTTTCCAGCTTAGCGCCCTGGAGGTATGTTTGGATTTCAGATCCCATAATTCCTCTAATTATTCCCTTAATTCCTAGACAGCATGCTATGTTTCCTGAGAAATGGAGTGAGCTCAAGGGTACCGCACTGGAAAGATTGCTGTAAATATTCAGACACATAAAGAATTTTTTATACGTCTCACTGAAATAGACCCCAGCTTACATGAGCCATTTAGATTTTTTTTTAAGAAAGTCATTTGCATACTCTTGCTTACTATAGCAATGTTAGTTGGTATAAATAACATAAAATGGTTTCAGGATAGATAGCATTAAGCAAAAAAGTGCTCCCCCCACCCAAGTATATATTTTGCAGACAGCATAAAGTACTAAAAAAATGCCAGCATAAAATCCTCCAGAATAATAAGGGGGGGAAATGAACTGCCACTGTTTGTCCTAGAATATCCTCATTCTTTTTACTGTTCCCATTTTTCTAGGATTTCTCTTAAAAGGGAGTACCAAAAAATGTCAGGCCACTTTGAATTGGGAGGTTAAAATAGCTCATCATTTTTGGTTTATCACTAGAAGTTAAAGCCCAAATAGCACCTTTTTCCCCTTGCAGAATGCCTTTTGTCATATTAGTGTAAAATGGCCTTTCTATATGGGGACATTTTTTGTTACAAGAACAGGAGATAATTGTCTTGCCTAGTGATGCTTTGGGGAACAAAAGGGATGAATTATATGAACATGAAGTTGGCAACAGCAGTGAACAATTTTAATGGTGCAAAGTGGATGTGTACAGTTAAGAGGCCCATTGAGTGATGGGTATCCACTGTTAAGGGTGCTGATCCACTGCTGAGTTTTTGAATCCATAACCAAGGTTTGCTGGCTGGCATAAAAGAAAATATGAATAAATGACTATTTGGATTAATGCTCATCGATATTGCAGAAAAGAGAACAATGAAAACAACAAGTAATAGAAAGAAGACGGCCTGTTTCCATCTGAAACCCTCAAGATGCTTTTCCTAAATTCCAGGCCAAAGTTGAACTTTGACAAAACTAAGTCTTGGAAGCATAGTTTGGACTCATCTGAAGAGAATCACTTTAGTATTATCAGATTATTATAGACATTAGAGCCTGTTTGGAACGGAAAGGAACAGAACAGAACAGAACAGAACAGAATAACAGAGTTGGAAGGGATGTTGGAGGTCTTCTAGTCCAACCCCCTGCTTAGGCAGGAAACCCTATACCATTTCAGACAAATGGTTGTCCAATCTCTTCTTAAAAACTTCCAGTGTTGGAGCATTCATAACTTTACTGGTTAATTATTCTGTCAGGAAATTTCTTCTTAGTTCTAGGTTGCTTCTCTCCTTGATTAGTTTCTATCCATTGCTTCTTGTCCTGCCCTCAGGTGCTTTGGAGAATAGCTTGACTCCCTCTTCTTTGCGGCAACCTCTAAGATATTGGAACACTGCTATCAAGTCACCCCTAGTCCTTCTCTTCATTAAACTAGACATACCCAATTCCAGCAACCGTTCCTTATATGTTTTAGCCTCCAGGCCCCCTGATCATTTTTGTTGCTCTTCTCTGTACTCTTTTTAGAGTCTCAACATCTTTTTTTACATCATGGTGACCAAAACTGGATGCAGTATTCCAAGTGTGGTCTTACCAAGGCATTATAAAGTGGTATTAACACTTCACGTGATCTTGATTCTATCCCTCTGTTAATGCAGCCTTGCACTGTGTTGACTTTTTTGGCAGCTGGCTCATATTTAAGTGATTGCCCATTAGGACTCCGAGATCCCTCTCACAGTTACTGCTATTGAGCAAGGTACCACCGATACTATACCTGTGTATTTGGTTTTTCTTGCCTAAATTTTTTGAATTTTCGGCCTTAGAATAATATTTCATTTTAATTAATATTTTAAATTTTGTATTTCTGTATTCAAGTATTTGTTTTTAAATGGTTGTAAGCCGCCCTGAGTCCGTAGGGAGAAGGGCGGGGTAGAAATACAAGAAATAAATAAAATAATAAAAAAAATGTAGATCCTTACTTTTTTCACCATTGAATTTCATTTTATTAGATAGTATAGGCTAGAGCCATATAGGCACAAGGCACGGGATGCCAAATTTTAAGCGGCATACATTGAAAAGACTTCCAAAAAACCCAATTCAAAATCTTTCACGTCTTTCATGGCATGATATCAAGTTATCTGATGGACTTACTTTCCCTGATGATATCTGCCCATCCCATCAAATCTGACAGAGACGGCATGCTGCAAATCTGACCTACTATGTGCTTATATTTAGTGGGTTCTTCTGCTCAGATGCCCGTCTCCTGAGACCCACTAAATATAAAATTCCTCTCCCCCCCCCCTTGAGTGAGGTTAACTCTATCCCTGCTATTGTTTCAAAAGTCCATAAAGTCCTACCTTGGTCATCATGCCTGGGGTGTGCATATGTCCCCGGGGACTTATGACATTTTAACATGGCTCCATCATTGTAGTTCACATTCGCTCTCTCCCATGCCTTGTTGCATTTTAATAATGATTGTTTTATATTTTAATAATCACTTTTTATATATTTATTGTTTTGCCTATTGTTCTACGCTACCCAGAGTCACTTTTTGTGAGATGAGTGGCCATAGAAATTTGATAAAAAGCAGGAACAGTACACTCTCTGAGCTAGCACACCCACTTGAGTGTTAAATATGATTTTGCAGTGTAAATATGGTGAAAATGTCTGAGAAATAAAAATGTCCAGGGTTAAAAATCGTAAGTGTAAAACTCAAAAACTTGAAGGGAAAAAAGGAATAAAATAGGCGTCTTTTTGAAATTACTAACAAAATTGGAATATAAGCCAAACCAAGGGGGGGGGGAGGGACCAGAATATGTCTTTGCCTAGGGTGCCAAAATATCTATTATTATTTAATATTGCTATTTATTTAATTTATAGGCCACCCATCTCATTGTCACTCTAGAGCAGCCCTGAGTTCAACACCTATTTACAAACCTTGAATCTCTTTGAGATTTATACTGCTACATTATGTATTTATTACTGTTATTATGACTTACTCTATTTAATATTATACTGTACTACTCACAACACTGTGTAGTATAAATGAATCTTAGCATGTGTTCTTGAATACATCTATTACATTCATTTTGTTGTCTTATACCAGTGGTGGCGAACCTATGGCATGCGTGCCAGAGGTGGCACTCAGAGCCCTCTCTGTGGGAACTTCTTTGAACTGCTGGTGGCGGGCTGTGGAGCCCCAGAGTGCGCCAGTCGAGGAGCTGGCAGGCTGTGGCTGCTGACGGACACTGTCGGCCCCCATGCGCTCGCTGGCCTGTGTGTGCGGGGGCTGATGGTGTCAGGCAGCAGCTGCCCCGGCCCCTGCCTTGTCTTGCCCTGAGATAATGGCACCCTCACCCTGCCTCACCTCACCCCGCAGGACCTACCCACCACTTCACCTGCCAGAGACCCCCTGGATCTCCTCCAACCCTGCCTGGCCTCCACAGGCGTCCCTCCCCACGAGCAACATCGAGGTGACCATGCCCACCTTGGCCACACCCACCCAGTCTGCCATGACCACCACAGCCACGCCCACCCAGTAGGCCACGCCCACCTGGCACCCGGCAATAAATAAGTGGGTTTTGGGTTGCAGTTTGGGCACTCGGTCTCTAAAAGGTTCGCCATCACTGTCTTATACTCAATCATGTCTAATTTTTGAAGTCTGTCTGGAGAGGTCCCTGCAGTTTTGTTGGCAAGATTTTTCAGAAGTAGTTTACCATTGTCTCCTTCCTAGGTCTGAGTAAAAGTGACTGGCCCAAAGTCACCCAGCTGGCTTTTGCGTAAGGTAGGTCTCCCAATTTTTAGCCTGATGCCATACCAAGCTGGTTCTCATTACATTCAAATAAACAATAAAAAATAAAAGATCACCACACTTCTCCCACACCAGACCTCAGGAGCATTTATTTAACTAGGAAGTGTTTGATCTTTTCTAAAGTCAGAGCAAAAGAACCAAGGATGATCTCCAGGGGCAATGAGTGCCATAGAATCAAAGATATATCTGAGAAGGCTTTTCTTCTCCCTCACAGCTTTTTTTCCATGTTGTGGTAGCACAGTAAGTTGGCTTTCCCTTGTTGATCTAAAAAGCAGGCAGAATTATTTAAATGCATTCTCTGTACTTAAAATCAGTAACCAAGGTAGCTAATATCTGAAACGTCAAAAGAAGACAACATAAAAATGAAAAATTATACTAAGCTGTAGATGATTAATTTATTAATTGTTAAAGGGCTGCAAAGAAAACTATTGTTACAGGAAAAATAGTATTTTCCCTGCATGAAAGTTGCAGAAGCAGAAGGGTCTCTGCTACATATCTAAAAGTTACTGCCCAGACAAATTTCTAATCAGACTTTAAGCTATTTAGGATTTTAACAGCTAACCCCAAAACTTTAAATTGTGTCTGGTAAACAACCAGGGCAAATCATTCAAAAAAGCATGATGTGATCCTGGGACTTTGGCAGCAGTTAATGCTGCTAATTTTACATCATTTGGAACTTCTAGACAGTTTTTAAAGATAGTCCTCATAGACAAGTCACTACATAATACATACCCCAGAATATTGCAAGGTTGCCCTGATAGGAAGATGGATACAATCAATGTCCAAAAATGAGATTTTTTTGGTAACTGTACAAAGTAAAGAAAATGAAATTAAAAAGTAAGGAAAAAACAATGATGTTAATTAAAACCAAAACTTATAGACATATGCTTATCCCCTGCATGTCTGCCTGTCTGCATATCTCTCTATCTCTCCATCTTTTATATATCTATTTATCATCTGTCTGTCTGCCTGCTTGTCAGTCCATATCTATCTATCTATCTATCTATCTATCTATCTATCTATCTATCTATCTATCTATCTATCTATCTATCTATCTATCTATCTATCTATCTATCTATCTATCTATCTATCTCACAGGATTTAGTTATCTCATATATTTAATAAATTAAATATTCTCCATGGGTGTGTGGTTACAGTGTCTTCTACTCAACCCTGCTGCTTTATTCAACTGGTCTCTTGTACATCTCTATAAAAATCACTTATATAACTACCATATAAAAGTCCCACAACAGCATTGCAAAAATGCTGGCCTGAAATATAATATAAAAGAACATTTACCCTGTGGGGGAGCGCTAAAAACTAAAGAAGATAATAACTGCTCAGCGACTCTGAAATAATTTACGCATACAAGGATCTTCATTAAAATAACATTAAGAGGGTATTTTCAATGCCATGTGCTGGGATTTAGCTGCTTGATTCCTAGTAATATTAACAGTGAGGTGCAAAAGCAAACAAATTCACAGTTAAAGTATCACTTTGTTCTGCCCAGTTACTTCTGTTAATATGTGTGATCAGCGCATGAAAATCGGGGTGTATACAAAGTGCTCTTTGGCTACTAATGTCTCAAAAGCACAGAGTATAGTTTTTGGCTGTGATTCTCTCTAAGGGTCTGGTGCTATCTATTGTGCCACATTAAATGCAGATTGAAATAAAAATTGAAATTACATGGAAAGATTAATGTTTGTGAACTGTACTTTACACTCCACATAACGTGTTTCTCACTCTTCATTTAAATGCACTTTAAAATGCATTCAGAATCAGGGAGCACTATTAGAGCATCCAGTGGACAAAGCCTATTGTGCAACAAACTAAAGTATAATAAGGCTATAATAAAAAGTATAAGTTTTGTTCTTGATATTGTTTTGGCTGTAGCTAGAACTTTCCAAGATATGAAGAACCATCATGCTATCCACCTTTTTTCTTTTCCCCTTCCCAAAGTGCACAAGTTGACAGTCACGGAACAGTCACACATTAAGAAAAGGCATCAAAACCCAGAAACAGTGTGGATAAATTTGCATGTGCAAAATGTTATTATGTATGCATCCGCCACCTTCTGTAATCTGCGTTATTCGCATATTTATTTATTTGCATCTAAAGGCCACCGGACTAAGAAAAAATTGAGGAAATGAATAAGAAACCCTCAGCAAAAAAGTTATTAAGAAGAGCAAAAATATCCAAGTCTCACACTGATGTTTCAGGCTCTCCATGGAGAAAAGGAGGGAATTTGTACTTCAATTTGTAGAAGATTCAGAGTGAAGTATTGAGAAATTAATACGAATAGGTGAATAATATTCTATAAATTATTTTTTTAAAAAACAGCCCTTATGAAGAAAATTTGGGAATTTTATTACATTCTCAGTAACAAAGTTACTAGAGCATCCTGCATCCAAAGATGAAAATCGTACTCACTTTTGGCTTTCGGAAAAGGTATGAAGACCTGGCTCTGCCAATTGGTGTAGGGTACAGATAGTGCTGTGTCACACTAGAAGTGGTTAATGGATTGAGATAACCATGTGCATCTCGCTCCACTCCTTGCCATCTTTGTTAATTTTTAAGTTAAATTCAGTGTTAATATTTATTATTTTAATGTTTTACTTTATTTTATTGTTTTACTTTGTTGCCATTCAGAGTCACCTATAGGCGAAATGGGCAGCATATAAGTTGACTAAATAAGAACATAAAATAAATACACCAAGTCCCATATCTAGAATGCTATTTTCTAGAGAAGAGAGCTGTATGCTTGCAAACTAAGGCCTTCAGTTGCAGTAAAGGAGGATCCAGCTTCAAATCCAGCCACGGATGACACCAGAGCCAGACCAACAAAGGCTATAAGCACAGCCTCACAATGGTGCCCCCTGGCCCTTCCATTGCTTATCTGGCAAGACAATAAATGCACAAAGTGTTGCAGGAAAAGAGTTAAAGGAGAAAAAAAATTCTATGGTGCCCCTTTCTCTTAGTGCACTAAACATGTGAATGAATACTCACACTACTGAATGAAATTCTTACTTATCTGAAAGTCTGTATGAAGGGTAACTCCAGGTATATATTTGAACACAGAGTATTGTATGGCCTGCCCTGGAGTTCTTGAAGATAAGCAGCCAATCTGAAAAAAAAGGAGGTGTTGATGTTAATTCAGCACAGCAAATGTGACTGAACACATCAGGGTATAGACTAGCTAAGCACTCTAAAGAGCTCTACCCCACCATAACTATCTATTCCGCTCTCTCTCACATTCAGATGGTTTCACTTTTGTGTTATTTTTGTCTCATTTATGAAGAACTTTGCAAGTGTTGAAAGGCTCCTGCCAAACCAGGGGCCCATTTCTCATCCATGTCATTCAGATTTTGACCGCAACAGAAACCCGAATAGTTATTTATTTATCTGCAATACTTTTATACCACCCCAAATCATCCACTTTTTTACAGAGGAAATTTCTCTCTGCACCTTTACTCAGTGGGAAGAAAGTGGGGAAGCCTTCCGTTACCTTTTTTTTAAAAAAACCTTTTCTGTAACTAGCAGAGGGGCCAGAATATTTGGTAGGCATGGGAGGAGGAAAAGGAAGCAAACAAATAGCAAAAATATTTCACCCTTTTTTTCTTTCGTTTTACTTGCACTGTGACATTGCATGCAAGTAGCTATAAGGCAGAACTGGAATCAGTATGTCAAAATAGATGCATCCTCACTTTAATGAAATCTCCCCTTGTTCCCTGGTAGTATGCTAAATGCTGTGTCAGAATGAGAATTACAGTATTGATTTCAGAAGAAATAATAAATCATTCATTATGCAGATTAAAGTTAAGGAGCTAACTGAGAGTTGAGGACAATGGGACAAAGGGTGGGAAAATTGCAGTATTTATTTATTTATTTATTTATTTATTTATTTATTTATTTATTTATAAATGAATCTTCAGGTAGGCAGAAACCCACTTGCGCATACATTTCAAGTAGAATGGAATAGGACAATGATGGCGAACCTTTTAGAGACCGAGTGCCCAAAAAATGGCCCGCCCCCCCAGCCCGCCCCCGCTCTGCCCTCAGCTCCACCCCCTGCTCTACCCGCCCGCAGGGCCTCTCACCACATATCACCCAGGCAGCCTTGCAGCACTATGGCGGCTACGCCCTCCGCCCGCACCCTGCAGCATCATCTGTATGTGATGGGGCATGAAGGCGGAGTCTTGCCCCTGCTGCCTGGCTGCCATGTGCTTGGCTGCGCTGCTCCGTGTGGGCTGTGCCTGGGGGGGCCTCTACTCTGGGCAGGCTGCTGGTGAGGGGGGCTACGGGGGAGGCGGGGCTGGGGCAATGGCACACATGCCCACAGAAAGGGCTCCGAGTGCCACTTCTGGCACGCGTGCCATAGGTTCGCCACCATTGGAATAGGACTAAGGCTTTAAGGACACCATTCAGATTAATCCATTTGAGCCTAATTCATATCTAGCTCAACATTTCCCTAGATTGCTATTTTCTTCTTATTTTCCAACCTCCCTCTAGGTTTTCCTTATCTCATAGGAGCCCTCCTGAGAAGAGATTTCTTCTCCTGTATAGATGGAAAATACAAAAATAAAGACAAAACAGCATTTCTATCTTCATTAGAAAGCCCACTTGAAAATGGAGGGGGGGGATTTTCCTCCACTCGATTGATTACTCTAAGTAACAATGCCTTTCCTAGGCTTTGTTTGTCTTTAAGAATGAGGCCTACATGATGACAGACAATGCTCATTCACTCAGAATACATAAGAATTCTGTATGAAATGGTTGCACATAGTATGATGTACAGTTATTTCTGCCCCAAATCTGTGATCATGTTTGGAGGAAAATGAAATTTGGAATTAGTTTCCAAAAAGTGAAAAAGTATTATGTTCAGCTAATATGTTTTCCCCACCCCCAACTTACAGTCTGCAATCTATATGAACCACTGATCTAGATAAAGTCAATGGCTTTGAAAATTATTTTTTAAAAGAAAGCAAATTCTGTGTTTCTCAACAGGAGCGGCCTTTGAAAGAATGTGAATGAGCTGGACTTTCTAAGAACATCTACTGTTAATGAAGATTTCCGTGTCATCCTTAGAAATCCTTAAAATCTCTTTCAAAACACGGCACTCAAGGCCAGGTAGCCTTGCTTTCATTCTTCCTTAATGATTTTGATCCAGAGAAATACAAAAGGATTTAACTGAATCAAAAGTTTTTTTTTTTAAAAAAAGGAAATCAAAAAATATGTAGGCAAACAAAAGAAAGTAGACAGCATGAGAAGTGTAAGAAGTGAGAAAAATTATGAGATAAAAGCCAGTTTTTCATGCAATATAATGGTACTTTCAGAAACAAAATGTCTTTGAATTCTTCACATGTTCCTTTAGCATTTAATAAAAGCTGTCATTTCTGAAAATATAAAGAACCTCTACCACTCTTCCCTTTTTAGCCATATAAAATGAATTTCTTTTACTTGTTGGGATAACACACAAATCATGATTTAAACTTTGTTGTTATTGATAGGCCATTAAGAACTTTTCATCTTTATTTCTTTTTTTTTCCTTTTAGCAACTTCAGTTTGGAAATGAATAACAGTGGATCATCAGTCTGCACTGGGGATATCTAGCCTGTATGGAACATCACAGACGATCACAATAATATTATTGGAAAAAGACGGGACTTCATTTCAACAATTACAAGTGAACTGACAGATCAGCTTTTCCTTGATTGACTTTTTTTTTTTAAAAAAAATCAACCAATGTTTAAATATTTTCCTTCTTGAACTGCATTGCTCACTGCTGAGATGCAATTCAGAAAGCCCCTGAAGGAATGACTAAGTATAATAAAAAAAACTGCTGTATTATTTCTCTCCAGTCTTTCTACTACGTGGAATTACTGTACAACAGAAAGAAGCAGCCACTGAGATGTTGCTTTTCTATGTAGCTCAAGACAAAAACACCTTGCAAAGCAACCATTTTGAAAACAAGAAATTTATGTGAAGTCTTATGCAGTTTTAAGCTGTGATATCAGCAGGCAGCACTTTTAAGCTTGGGTAAGTTTTCAAATATGAAAGCTATTTTTTTTCACCTTGCATTTTAATGTGACTATATAATATTTCACTTTCATAATTCTCATCTTAACTTGATGATGCACTTTTCTTATTTAAAAAGCAAACAATTAAAAAATGTATTAATTAAGAAAAAAGTGCATTTGAATTGGAATCTCCACTGCTATGGCACAGACGTACCTAAGAATCTAATTATTAGGCATTGGGGCATAATATCCCCAACAATATAAATACAATAGTCTGCCACGCACAAAAGTTTGGTCTTATTTTTCAATTTTAAAAAAGAGAGAGAGATGTATATTGTGTGTGTGCATATATGTGTGTTCATCCTCTAGGAAAGGGGAAACTTTGTGCAGGTCTTGCTCTTAAGTTGACATTGAAGTAGAAATTTGGGTTACAATAAAAAGCTCATAATCCAAACGTATTTTCCAAAGAAAAGGAAAGTACTAGCTCAGTTATAAATCAATTAGATTTTTTTAAAAAAAGCACTCAAGCACAAGAATATTGTAAGCGGTAACAAGATACTGAAAGTATTAACTGCACAGAATCTTAACTAGAGTGAATAGGAAAATAACAAATAGCGCTGGGAATTCAAGGCTTTTAAATAGCAGTTAAAGGAATGTAACAGCTTCAAACGTAGTTTGTTCAGTCCTTTATTTTACATCAAGGATGTTATTCTATTCAGACCCATTACCTCACCAGTCTCACCTTATAGAATCAGTTTGGTGTACTGATTAAGGCACCAAGCTAGAAACTGGAAGACCATGAGTTCTAGTCCTGCCTTAGCCATGAAAGCCAGCTGGGTGACCTTGGGCCAGTTACTCTCTCTCAGTCCAATCCACCTCATATGGTTGTTGTTGTTGTTGTGGGGAAAATAGGAGGAGGAGGAACATGTGCTGGATATGTTCATTGCCTGGAATTATTTGTGAAAACAAAGGTGACATATGCATATGTACATACATACATACATACATACATACATACATACATACATACCATACCATACCATACCATACCATACCATACCATACCACACCATACCATACCATACCATACCATACCATACCATACCATACCATACCATACCATACCATACCATACCATACATATTAACACACCTATGGTATAACCCAGTCAATAAATTGGAAGGCAATTAAATGTATATTGTATATTTCAGGGTTTTTTTTAAATCTAAGGTACTGTTAAATAAACCAATTTGTGCTTCAATGAATTTGTGCTGGTCTCTGGTTTTTAAACTAAAATAACTCTCCAAAAATATTCTTATACAGCCACATACATTTTTCAATAAAGATCTTTTTTCTTTAAAAAGCAAAACAAAAATGGCTTAGAAATAAAAGCTGGTAATCAAAGAAACAAAATACCTCAGTCCGCTATTGAAGTCAATGGCATCTGAAGCATGAAATGAAATATAACCAGCCAAATTTCTATTGTATTCCTGGTTATAGACCAAACTTCAATACCAGCAGACAAATATATTAAAAGGAAGCACTGAGCATAAAACATTTATTATACTTTCTTTCCTGTTTTAAAGCAACCTGAAAGATACCACCTGATTGACACAATAAATGTCCCATTTTAATTGGCTCTTCTGTGATTTATCGTAATATCCTGTTGGGAACACCCCACCAGGCCGTTTGTGTGTGAATAGCAGGCCCTGGCACATTGACAATACTTGAGGATTTTAAATGATAGCTTTGCACAAGAGAGAAGGACTTGTTGCAAAAATAAAAAATAAAAAAAATCCATATTGCCATTTGATCCAATTAATGAATTCAGTTAAGTTGTGTCATTTCCTTTGATAAGGAACGTAGATGCAGTGTTGCAGAATGGCCCCAGGTACTATTATGCTGTCATATCTCCTTGTTCCAAAATGGTGTGAACAATAGCATATTAGAGACTAAACTGAGAAAAGAATCAGGTACTTTTGTCCCATCAAAAATAATTGCCTGGCCATTTCAGCGTGTTACTTTCAATATAACCAGAAAAGACTACATCATGTATACTACAATGATCATTACACAGGTAGACAAGGGGCCATTCACCACCTAATTGAAAGCTGGAGTCTGAAAAATCTTTATTACAATCTTCCTACTGTCATAAGAAGTTCCTTTAAAAAAAACACGCACACACATACAAATCTGAAAATGAGATTTACTCAAAATTACTTCAGCACGGAGCTGGAGGTGGAAACATAATGCAGTCCTATTTTCCAGTTACTGACACAACCTAGTGTTCTCACGCCTCTTAATTTATACATCACGTTAAGTGGGTAACTCATCAAAAATACTCAGCCCCAGGTAAACAGCTTTAAATTTAAAGTTCTGGAGAGGAAAAAAAAGTAATGCACCTTTGTTAAGAACGTTATATAAAGCTGGAAAAAGCAAACAGCCATTTATCTTCCAGATTTGTGAGCCATACATTTTTAACTTGGCATTTTGATCTGGCCCAGATGTAATCTTTTCAACTCCTACGCTGCATATTGCATGTTTTACATTAGCAGTTTTAAGTCTCTGTGCCGTCTGTCTTTAATCAACACCTAGTTACATCTTGTTCATAAGAAAATCACTGTTAACCTTTAATCTACCTCTCAATCCTATAAATAACATTCATATAAATATCGATCAAATGATGCTTATTTTTGTTTATTTGCATGTCTGTTTTCCCTGTTGTGTCATTTTAAGAAACTTCATGGTGAAAGTAGTAAATCAGTATCGGACTCAACATTGCAATATTATTTGTATGTCTCTGTGTGTATTTTGAAAGGAATGAACTGTATAAAATTATCCATGACCTGCAAGGAAACCTGAAATGACTTAAAATGCTGCTGAAAATGTTGTTAGAACTAAGGACATATGAATGGAATTGATTCTTCTTGAATATTCCTTTTGTTTTTTTATTAGTAAGCCATTCTGTCAAGAATCAGAGATTTAATGAAAAAATAAACCTTCAATATGGAGTCTTGCCAAGGTAGACGATATAAAAAGCTCTTAGAATAGAAATATATTTTATCAATATACCTTCTTTCCCTTCTCCTTTCCGAGAAAATATGTAGCAATCTGAGTGCACATATGCTAAACAACTAGGCTATTAAAACTGTAAGAATTTTAGTGATGAGTATAACCCTGGCTGGGCAATCAGATACATAGGAACAAATTTGCAGCACCAGACCTATCACAACAGATAATTAGCAGGCCAGCTAAGGTATATCAATGCCATAATGACATAGTAGTGGATCTAGTTGTCCAAAAGATGTTTTTTTTCAAGAGGCAACTGGATTTTCTTGTTTTCCTTTGAAAACATTTCACTTCTCAGCCAAGAAGCTTCTTCAGCTCTGACTGGATAGTGTGGAATGGAAGAATTTATACTCCTTGCAGACAGCTGATCATTTGCATTCTTTTAGAGAGTCATTGAGGCCACCTGGAGGTTTATTTGTGTCATCAGGGTCACCTGAGTAGTATAAATGGGCCTTCTTGGAACTGCTGTATTGTAGACTGCAGATAGATGATGTTGTATCCCTCCCCCTCTGTTGAGAGAGGGCTGTTCAATTTTGACATAGATGGCCTCTTTGACCCCACTTTCAAACCAGCGGTCTTCTTTGTCCAAAATGTGGACTTTGCAGTCTTTAAAAGAGTGGCCTTTGTCTTTTAAATGCAGATGGATTGCTGAATCTTGTCCTGATGGTTTTGTTCTCCTATGTTGTGCCATGTGTTTATGAAGTGGTTGTTTTGTTTCCCCAGTGTACAGATCTGACTTTGCTGTCTTCGAATTCCACATTTTGCTGTCTTCCACAACAGAGACAGAGGGATACAACATCATCTATCTCCAGTCTACAACAGTCCTTTCAACAGTTCCAAGAAAGCTCTACACCCATTGCACTAGAGCAGGGGTCCTTAAACTTGGCCCTTTTATAACTCATGGATTTCAACTTTCAGAATTCCTCAGAATTCCTCAGTCCCCAATGAAAAAACATCTCAAGGAAAAGTGTGATTAAATGTTTCTTTGAGGTTGCCATTTTTAGTTATTTTTGAATGGTTCAGCATTAAGGTATATTTAGTTTTGCTGCATTTTTTATTTTGATAGGGTTTTTTTTCTTTTTGATACCTGGATAAGTCCCTGAAGTTTTCTTGGCAAATTTTTCAGAATGGTTGGCCATTGTTTCCTTCCTAGGGCTGAGACAAAGTTTTTGCCCAGAATCACCCAACTGGTTTTATGCTAAGGCAGGACTAGAACTCATAGCCTGCTGATTCCATAACCACTAAACCAAATTAGTTGTCTTCTTTGATACTTCCTGAGAAGCATACGATTACTAAAGAATTAAGAAAAAAGCAGTTTCAATGTAGATAGACAGAATACATAAGGCTTTTCAAAGTCCTAGTCCCTATTTATTTCCTTTTTAGAGTTGATTCCAGTTTAGTCCTACCTGACTATGAGAGTTACAATCAGCAAACTGCATAGTAAAAATAATACAAAAATATAATAACAATCAGAATTCAATATCCATGGCTTACAACACGAAGGAGCTGGGTTGCTTTAGAAAGGGTTTTTTTTGCTCAAGGCTTCATCAAGGAAATGTATTCCCAGACCATGTGAACAAGTGTTGTTCATTGTTTTCTACAGGTCTGTTTCTTATTAAATTCTAGTTAAAACAAAATCTGTTTAAAAACAGTTGTCAAACATTTATTCAAAGAGTATTTTGTTTCAAAGTATATGCCTTTTAAAATGTTTTTATTAAAGAAATGTCTTGGGTTGGGCAAGAATCAGTAAGTTATGAAGTATAAGGTGAGTTTTTTTCCTGCTGTATTTACAGAATTTGGTTGGTGCAAATGAATAAAACTTTCATTCTGGTTTTGTTGTTCATAGCAAAATTACTTCATATTTTATTGGAAGCAAAGATTTTAAATGGATTGTCTATATCCAGACTGATATAACTATTGTCTACTACTAAGTTATATTATCCCAAGCTGAAAAAACTAGATTCAGAATTTAGCATAATGGCTTAATCTCTAACAATGCTATATGTTTAATTTATTATTTAGATATAAGCCAGAGCCTTGTTCTATTAACACTGTATAAATTTATTTACTATTCATTTATTTTGTCAAATTTATATGGCCACCCATCTCACACAAAATGGCTCTGGGTAAATCTATGATTGAAAAATTTATAGATCACTTTTATATTATAAATTAAGAAAAGTCAGATTAAAAGAAAGCTGTATTTTCAACATTCGGCAAATATATTCTGATGACCACTGCATTTCTGCAATTTTTCAATTTGAGCTCCACATTATAAGTGATCACTTTCTTGGTCAGTTGTAGGCAGCCACAGAGATGACATTGGGAAACTATTCAGAAACTGCTACAACAAGCCATTTTGGTAGAATAAAAAGTTCCAGATTGTTGGGGAGCAATATGCTGAATCTGTAATTCACTTAGAGTGGTCTGTAAAGCACTACAAAGTGGTATATAAGTATATAAGTGCTATTGCTAATGTTTATGGCAGAAGGCTAGAAACCAGGAGACCATGAATTCTAGTCCCACCTTAGAGCCAGCTGGGTAGTTTTGGGCCCGTCATTCTTTCTCAGCCCAGCCCACCTGAAAGGATTGCAGTTGTGAGGGAAATAGAAGGAGGAAGGAGTATTGGGAGTGCTCACCATCTTGAGTTAATTATAAAAATAATAAAGATGAGATGAAATGTAAATAAGTAAAATAACAACAGGAACCAAAACATACTTTAAGCCTCAGAAATGGGGGAAAAAACAAAGGTTTCAAGATTCTGTTATGATAGCCTGTCTTAATAAAGTATAGCTCCAGTCTTCTTTTGGTGTCTGTTTCCTAATCTGGACAGTTGCAAAGAGCCGATATCAATTATATTTGCAAGAGCAGGACATAGTCACAAAGCAATTGGAACTAATTACTTGAATTATATTAACAGCTTTTGGATGCAACCCAGGCACTATAGTCTGTGGTGAATAAGGTATTTGATAGTCACTGAACTAGTTACAGCCTAATTCAAAATGCTTGTCATCACTTACAACGACTTACATGATGTAGCATTGGATTACATCACACACTAAGAGCTAGTTTGATATAGTGTCAAACTTGATCATGTTAGGTGATATATCATGACGTTTTTTGCCTTTGCCGAGCTGGGTGTTCTGTCCCAACCTATGTACATCCTTGTTATTTCACAAAGACAACCCCTCTTTGAACAGAAGACTGGAAAATAAACCCTTTTTATTTGAGTTACAGACCTGATAATTGTCCCAGAAAACCAAAGCAACAGAACACTTTTCCAATGGAGACCTTGTCCAAAAGCAAAAAATGGAACATGAGTCCAACAGGAAATAACTCACAGACAAAATAAACAGACCATGATCTCTTGACTCTGAAATTCTTTGCAAACAGTTGCCTCCAGCAACCAGCCCTGTCCACACATTCCCTTTTTGTTACACAACCCCCAAGGCATGGCTTCTCACTGCTTCCTCCTCTTCCACTGGAGTTGACTCATTGCCTCTCTCTGTCTTACTTGTGTGACCTGCCTATGTTTACGAGCATCTCTGAGATCTTCCAGGTCTGCTTCCTCTGAGTCCGACTCATCTTCCCAGCACAGCTGGCTCTCAGCTCGATCATGAGTGGAAGGACCAGCCTCCTCATCAGTTTGTAAGTCCTGCAGTTCATCAGAGCCTCCCTCTGACTCTGATGGCTCTCCAGTCCCCTCCTCTTCCTCTTCCTCTGATTCCCCAGACTCAACTACTGGAATCACAGGCTGGCACGGAATCACAACATTGGGGTGTGTGTGGCCTGCACGTCATGCATCCAGCCTGTGGCCTGCCAGTTTGACACCCCTGGTTTAAAGCATCAGGCTAATAACCGGGAAACCATGAATTCTAATCCTGCCTTAGGCACAAAGTGTAAGGTGAATGATCTTGGGCCAGTCAGCCCTCTGACTGGTGAACAACTTTCAAAAAACTGCAGGATCTTGTTCAGAATAAAATTGAGAGAGAGAGAGAGAGAGAGAGAGAGAGAGAGAGAGAGAGAGAGAGAGAGAGAGATTGATTATTTCAGTGTCTTTCTCTTTAAAGTATTACTGTTTGTTGGACCACCCAGAATCTGTTGATTGAGGCAGGTTATAAAAATGGAAACTCAATAAATCATTTTTCTTTTTATGAGAAAGCATGCATGCAACTGTAAGATTGTCAAAGCCTGATGCAATACGATTGTAGATGAAACAAACAAACAAATTCCTGGAATAAGAGTAGCAGTGCTAGAGAAACCTTGGAATCAAGTGATGAAACTCTTACTGGCCATCAGATTTCCACATAATGTCATTTTTTGAGCTTATAAATTGCAGGATTCTCTAGGGTACAGGTGTCAAATTCACCGTGTTATGTGACATGTCATGACGCATTGTGACTTTTTTCGCATTGCCAAAGCTGGTGTAGGCGTGACCTTCGCATGATGCAACCTGCCCGCCAGCCAGCAGTTTGATACCCCTGCTCTCAGGCAGTGTCTCTCAACCTTACCAAATTAAGATGTTTGGACTTCAACTCCCAGAATTCCCCAGCCAGCATTGTCAGACATTTTAACTTTGCTAAGATTGAGAAACAGTGCTCTAGGGGTTATTTTCTGGTGATAGAAGAACAGATGATAGTTAAGTCCGGAGAATAATGGCGCTTGAGATGAAGCATTTCTAACAAGTCTTTATTCTCTGCTTCCAATCTACGAACAACGACAAGCCCAGAGGCGCGCAAGCCTCTATATATACCCTCCGATCCCCAGGCAATTCTAACCAATCACAAGGCAGTCCTTTCCCGCCTTGCGCATGTGCGCAAGGCTGGCGCCGCTCAGTCTGGTCCCGGGCAGCTTTTGCAAATGCCTGGGACTCTTGCAACTTTCCGCGCCTGCTTCTGCAGGCACGGGACACAACACCCCTCCCCCCTAGATAAAATAATGCTGCGCCCAACATGGACGCCACCTTTGGTAGAAGGGTGTGAAGGAGCCGCGGTAGAGTGGCGAATCATGTTGTTTTGTAGAAACTCCTTCTGTCGACCCAGGCAGACCGCAGCGATGTGGCCTTTCTTTCCGCACGCTCGGCAAATAGTGGAACGGAACCGACATTCCGCTCGCTTGTGGCGACCCTCACATCCGAAGCAACGAACCTCAGCTGGGCCCTTGTCCTGATGATCTTTGGACCTCCTCCCAGCTGCTTGGTACCGCTTGTCCACCTCCTTGTGGATGGTTGCAGTCACTGGAGCGCTTCGAGTGGGCCGCAAATTCTTGACCACTCCACTTGCAGATTCTTCTGCTAAAACCTCTCGCAGAGCATCTTGGAAAGAGACATCTTCCTTGGCGAACAGCTTCTGCTGTAAGTCTCTGTTCCTCAGTCCGCACACAAAATGATCACGCAGTCTTTCCTCTAAGTCCTTGAAATCACACGGTTTAGCTGCTCTTCTCAAAGCCGCAACGTAGTCTTTTGCTGATTCCCCAGCTCGCTGATCCCTCTGTTGAAATGTGTGCCTCCAAGCCATGACAGATTGCTTGGGCTGGAAGTGTTCCTTTAAAACTTAGAAGTCTAGCCTCATACTGTGGCAAAGGTCGCTCCGGCCCCGCTAATCCAAGAGCCGCTAGAGTTTCCGCAGAACGGGTGTTTGCGTGTTGTAACACCGTCCCTTTAAGCCTTCCTCCCTTATCTGGTTTACGCGGAAGTAAGTCTCGACTCTTGCAACATAAGATTCCCACCTCTCGGGGTGAGAGACGTCGAATTCTGCTAAACGCCCAACTTTCGCCATGATCGAGGATCAGAGTCTTCTTCAGCCGCACGCACCCTCCAGTGATTTCGTACTGGCAGGATAACGTTGACTTCCACGCCGTTTTCCTCTTCCGGACTTCTTTGGGTGAGTCTTCAAGCTTCCCTAGCTGTATAGACTGGATCCCACCTTCGTCGCCAGTGTTAAGTCCGGAGAATAATGGCGCTTGAGACGAAGCATTTCTAACAAGTCTTTATTCTCTGCTTCCAATCTGCGAACAACGACAAGCCCAGAGGCGCGCAAGCCTCTATATATACCCTCCGATCCCCGGGCAATTCCAACCAATCACAAGGCAGTCCTTTCCTGCCCTGCACATGCGCGCAAGGCCGGCGCTGCTCAGTCTGGTCCCGGGCAGCTTTTGCAAATGCCCGGGACTCTTGCAACTTTCCGCGCCTGCTTCTGCAGGCATGGGACACAACAATAGTAACAATAACAACTCTACCTTGTGGGAAAGATTTTTTTTTCTATGAGGAATTATGCTCGTGGACCATCACATTAATATGCATCCGTATTCCAAAGCTCTGCAATTATATTATAAAACATTGTGATACAAGCAAAGCAGTTTCAAGGTTATCACTCTGTACATAAACCAATTTGATTGCTAAAGATGTCATGTCTTCAGCTGCAATGATCACTTGAGATAAAGCTGTCCCTCTAATGACTTCAATCAATTCCATATAACCACTTACGTTGTTGATAAACTAAAAAAAAAAGAAGAGATAATAAAAAGAGTATTAAGACTCGTAAGGAAATAAATAGTGGACCCACCGGTCGCTAATGATTATTTATAAACGTCCACGATTCCCAGTATCTTTGGGACATTGTATCGTAATTTAACTTCACGACTACACAAAATTTAGAGTACGTCTTCAATGACTTATACGACTTACCTTCACCTGCTCTCCTAATTCAGCACGTTTTCCAGTGGCCCAGCTTAATTTTTTCTTAAAAGCCCATACCAAAGAAGAGATTAGTGTGTGGGTTTTTTTAACAATTGTTTTGCAAAGCCTCCTGCATTTAACATTAAATGTGAGAATATAAGAAACTGAAAAACATACAGCCTTTAAAAAAATCTACCCATTACTAGCGCATATCTCCAACAAACCAAAGACAAATTCCATTTGGTTCTTTTTTCCCCCTTTGGTTTTGGAATAGATGGGACAAAATGCTAAAGTTGCAAATACATCCTATTGTAGATTCATAATTCTGCCAATAAAAGAGAATATTTGATGCTCAGGGTTGAACTGTGGAGCCCTTGGTGCTCTCTGAGCTTGGTTATTTTTTTTGCAGATGTTTTATTAACTAACTAAGCAATATCATAAAAGAGAGTGGGGTTTGGTGAGCCACCAAGAACACTCCCATCATCACAGATAGGACAAACCAGATATAAACAGCAAACTCCACTCCCTTCTAGCACTGATGATGTTACCTAGTTGGGTAATGAAATGTCTGCAAGCATACAACCATACTCAGAAAGCACTGAGGATCCCACATAATCAAAGAGTCTAATTGTACTTATTCATATAAAAATGCTCTTTTTTATTGGCCACTGCTTTTTAAAATGGGAAGTTTCAATAAATAAGATCTGCAACACTGGATTCCAGTGTGAACAAAGGTGTCTGCAGAGGTGATAAAACAAGTCAAAACATGTGGGATGGTTCAGGAAACTACTGTATAGCTTTTGCCAATGATACAGATTCCCTCCTAGAAATAGTTAAGTTTCCATTATTTGTTGTGTATTTATTCTCTCTTAAGTTTCCTTCTCTTCCACGGAGTTGCTTCAATGACTTATGCTTCTTTGTGCATTTGAACACATAGCTTTTTCTCTACTAGATTTATTTTGCCTGCATAGAATTATGTGTCTGTTGAATAGATGTCTTAGAAGACAGATAACAATATTCTATGTCATCATCAGCACAGGACCGCTCTCTACACACACATAGGAAAAATTAGAATTTATCAAAATGAGAAATCTACCATTCACCCCTGAGAGTACAAGGGTATAAAATTAACACGAGATTGAGTTAGAGAGCAACAAAAATACCATTAGTCAAGCAGCAAAGAATCCTAGGCAGTGTTCTTGTTTCATCAAATCATGGTCTTTGTCTCTATTAGTCTTTTTTAAAAAATATATATATATATATATATTAGCCAATGCTTAAACAAGGAAAAGCACCAGGTACAGTTTCTATTACTCCTGAACTAATTAAAAATAATGCAGCATATTGGGGCCCTATTATGGCACCACTCTTCACAATGATTGACAATTCTGGCCACATGCCCAAAGATTGGAGCCTAGCAATTATTGTACCAGTACATAAGAAAGGGATTTATTGACCTATAAGTCTCCTTAATATTATAAGTAAACTGTCTGCAGGACATCTTCGGGGAAGCTTAGAGATTGGATGGAACAGGAAGAGACTCTCTACTGGCAGAAGAACTGTATGGGGGAAGATCATTCAACAACTGACAAATGTTTTATACTTCAACATCTTATTAAGAAATGCAAGTCTCGGACTCCTGCTTCGCTTTATGAGGACTTTGTTGATCATAAGCCAGCATTTCATTTTATACCTTGGATTAAGTTTACAAGTGTATAAACAAGTATAAATCATGAATCACCAACTGTTTCTATTTTTTTTTTTATGCATTGCATGAAAACTCAATTCTTGGGCTTAGATGTACCTCTCACCTGACAGCACCCATTCCAGCTATATGTAAAACAAGGCTGCATGTTGGCACTTCTCTTATTAATTTTTTCTATAAATTATGTGCTAGATAAGCTGAAGAATCCAAATTTCCATCTACCCAAAGTAGCAGAGAGACATATTGTTATAATGCTACATGCAGACAGTACAGTAATCCTCTTGAGGGCACCCATTCGACTGAGGGAACCTTGGTGCTCTTTGAGCGTGGTTGTTTTCTTGAAGACAGTACAGATGATGTTACCTAGTTTGGTTAATGAAATGTCTGTAAGAAAACAATCAAGCTCGGAGAGCACCAAGGACCCCTCATTTCAACCCTGAGCTATAAATATCCTCCTTTATTGGTACCTATTAGGCTCAAGAGAGGCTTCATATCTCCTTGTAAAGATGAGCAATGAACTACTCTAAAATTAAAATATTGGCATTCTCAAATCAGCCCAAACAGCAACAGCTGTACCTTAAAGTAATCCCAGCTACCGGTATATCCTGATCACATTATTCAGATCACCCACTAATCTTGAGAAAGGGCAACAGGACTGAGTGGTTGTGAATGTTCCCAACCTGGGGAATGTTCATATCCTGAAATCTCTTGCTGTGTCTCACCTGCCCTTCCAACCTCTCCGTTCTGTGGTCTTGTACTTTCTCCTGCTTCTTTCCACCTTTCCACCTGTTTGCTGCAGGCTTGGCTGGTGCTCAGCCTCATCCTGGCAACCTCTTGCCTGCTCCCCCCCCCCGATCAGGTGTTTATTATCATCATTTTGATCTCTCTACAATATTGTCATTATTACAGGCCATTCAAGTGGCATTTAGAGCCCTTTCAAAAAGCAATTACCGTACGGAGATTATTGTACCATTCTTGGGCTTCTGAGCACTTCTCTTAATCTTTCAGCTCTGCTCTTTATAAAATGGAGAATGGGTCCCCGCCTTTGTATTTATTTCACTCCCCCGCCCAGTTTTCATTAGCATTGCGAAATGGTAATACACAAAAGAGAAAGGCTAGCACTTCTCTTCTATAAAATCTAGCCAAATAGTTAAAGACAGTCCATGAGTCTAGTTTTGTGTTGTGATTGTACTAAGTTGTTAGTATCCAGACTCCTAGCTAGTAAAACAATCTATCATCATCCTTCACTAGAGAAGTAGAAATGCTTGCTCCTTGTTGCTGTTTGTCTTTTTTCACTTTCGACAACTTTCCATCATCTTCCAAGAAGTATTTGGTGATTCTTTCTGCTTTCTTACTTGTGATAAGTCTAATTAATTGCAAGTGTATGTCCCAAAAACTTATTTTTGAACACCATAATTTTGGGTGCATAGGCCTGCCCCTTCTTTCCTTTCTGCCTGCCTGCTGGGTCCAAATACACTTTGGCCTGAGATTTTATCACTGACAATCTATATAAATAAAAATGTAAATGTTCGTTTGTTCAAAATCTTAAATTTCCAAAAGTTCTTCACCGATTGCTTTGAAATTTTGACACAACGTTGCATTCGAATATGCGCGTGTTTTTATATACTACTATTATATAGATGTCACACCTGTGACATAAACGTGTGCTTTCTCTTTTCTTTCTTTTCCAGTTAACCAGACTGAGCCACAGCAACGCGTGGCCGGGTACAGCTAGTATTTATAATATAAATAATAAACATGTTTTCCACCTTGTACTGGATTATTGAAAAAGTCCCTCAATGTATATAGAAAGTGACTTTAATGGCAGAGAAGGCCCTTCTCCTGGAACCTGCCAGCCAAAATTCCCTGACTGACCTCTCTGGCATGGGTGGGGTGGGTCAGTCTCATTGGGGTGAGATGATTTCTCAAGAAATCTGGACTCATGTCAGGCAGTAACCTGGACCCATGTCATTATTGGTAGTGCATGTATACTTTTATGCAAATCAAGAAAAAAAAAGAGATAACATGGATACATAAATGTAATAATGATTTTTCATTCAATTTTAAGAATTAAAGCTAGAAAGATTCTTAGAAGAGGCAAAGGCATTGGAATTTAAATTTAAATGTATGGAATGGAATGTTTATAGAGTTTACACTTTAGGATATATCTGAATGCTTGGGTAGCTAGGTAATGTTGCTCATGAGTTTTTCTTGCACCTGGGAACTAATTATATGACCAAATAAAACATATGAACTTAAAGTAACTGAAGTACTTCATGCAAGACAGAGCACATATTATTTAGTAAATAAATTCTCGGGGAGCTGAAAATAAGTCATTCTTTATCCTTGGCTGTTCTTACTAAGTTCAGAAGTTGTAGCTACTAGGCTATGTTTAACAAAATGGTTAGATCAGGGATGCATTACACATATGAACATTTGGGGGTTCTTTTTGAGGAACCCAGGGAATGGCAGTTCTGCTAGAATCCTCGGATAATAATTCATGAAACTATACACAAAGTCATGCAGGATAAAAAAATATGTAACAGGTTGAAATCCTATACAATACACTTTATTTAATTCAGTAGATGCCAATAGACGGGTGGAGAATAAATATACCAGGCAGTAGAGGTCAAGAAAAGCAGACTATTTAAGAGCATGAATGCATCTTCTCATTACTATCACCTGGAATTCTTTCCAGTTTATGAAGAACTTACATTATAGCTTCTTCCACTAAGAATGTTCTGATGCTGTTCAAAACTCTACAAACTGTTAACAATACATATGTTTATACTGTTCAATCACCAATGCCAAGATATTGGACAATCTAGATACAAGCTTACAGAATTATTCTCTTATCATTTCTGTAGCTTGACTGGAGGGAAAAATCAGAGCAAAGAGTATGATGCTGGATTGCTGTTATAAACATTCAACTAATATAACTTGGCTCAAGACAGCAAGTTTTGTTGCCAACATCCACAAGTGATACATGGGCTAAATCAGGGGCATCCAACCTTGGCACCTTTAAGACCTGAGGACTTCAACTCCCAGAATTCCCCAGCCAGCCATGCTGGCTAGAAAATTGTGGGAATTGAAGTTCACAGATCTTAAAGCTGCCAAGGTTGGATCTCTCTGGCTTAAATAATTCAGTGAATAAGTAATTCTTCAGATTTCCACTTTTACAAGAAAGATGTCTGTGCAGCACAGTACATGTAAACAATATGCAGAATATGCATGGAAATCAGCACAGTGTGTGTGTATGTGTGTAGCTGTTATATAGTTACCCATTATTTTGAGATAAGATTATGTCCAAACTTTCTGACACAATGTACAGAATTAAAGTCTGTATTAAGATTTATTTTTTTTAAAAAAAGATAACAATCTGGTATTTATGATCCAGATATCGTTCTTAAACTATTTCCAGGTGGAAATAATAGCCTTAAGAATTTCTGTAGTTCACCAAAGATAGCAGCATCCCAATTCTTTAATCTGTAATAATTTTTTTCTTCATTGGAGATATCTCTCAATCTTGTTTTTTTTTAAAAAAAAAAACTTACACAATTTAGTATGCTGATTTTGTACAATACACTATCTTTCTCCAACAAAAAAGTGTTTCATTAAAATAGAGAATGAAGAATTATATTCATTACTCGTTACTAATAGTGTGCCCCTTCAAGTTTAACATAATTTTTCAGTTATTACTAAAGGAATTGCTTTGGATTTTTTTTATTTTATTTTTTGCAAAATCCAAAAGCACTTAAATGTAAATGGTAGGAAGTGGGTTTGGGGTTTTCTTTGTTTTGTTTTTTTTTGCTCCTTTACCTTAGTTACCAAAGAGCCCAAATATATACAGTATGTTAATATTCTTATTCTGTCCCATAATCCTCAGCCTCCTTGGTGGCTCATGCAAGCAATCAAGATAAAATAAGACTATATTTTATATATATTCAATTCAATTTATTGCAGTCAGAGACCAGTACAGCATTTTACATATAAAACTTTTCTGCTAAGAAACATGCATAAGCTTTCAGAAGATAGAAAAAGAAAAAAAATGATTTCCCCCCCTTTTTTCTATGGTAAGCTTTTTTTTCTGTGCCAGCCCCTAACAGGTGGTTATTTCAGAAATGGCTGAAATCCAGAGTACTCATGTGAGAAGCTGGGGATCTGCTTAATTCTGTTCCAAAACACCCTATCTGCCATTAGGGAGGTTGTGAAGCAATAACGCATCAAATATCAAAAAGAAGAGGAGACACCAGCACCTTTCAGATCACACACTAATTAAGTATTCCTAAAAGCCTTGCAAAAGGCAGTCTAGACAAAATCTGAAGCACCCAGAGAATAAGATGAAAAACAAAAACCTACTTTGCAGGAGAAGAAAACCGTCAGGAAACTAGAAGACTGATTTAACACAGTATTATTAAATACTATCAGCAACAAGAAGATTATTTAGAGCAGTGAGGTCCAAGCTTGGCAACTTTAAGACTTGTGGACTTCAACTCCCAGAATTGCCTAGACATGGCAATTCTAGGAGTTGAAGTTGCCAAGGTTGGATACCCCTGATTTAGAGCACACATGATCTAAATAATCAACACCAGTTAAAATTCCAGAAAGCGACCAATACCAATAGCTTCAGTTTTACCTGAACTAGTCCTTGCAGTTTTCTTGGCATGATTTCAGAAGTAGTTTGCCATTGCCAGCTTTGTAGGAATGGGGGATAATAACTAGCCCAAGATTGCTCACCAGGCTTTGAATTTAAAGTGGGATTAGAACTCATGTCACTCAGTTTGTAGCCTGGTGCCTTAACCCACTGGACCAAGCTGGCTCTCTTCAAACTGATGAAAAACACTGTTCTAATCTTGAAAAGCTAATTGGAAGCTGCAACAGGTTGCAGAATGCAGCAGCGCTCACAGTCCTGGGAGCTCCTAGGGCTGCACATTTAACACCATTATTGTGTGAGCTGCATTGGATGCCAGTTGTTTCTGGATCCAATTCAAGGTGTTGGTTTTTACCTTGAAAGCCCTCTATGTATGAGTCCAAAATATCTGAGGGCTGTTCCTTGCTGATGGGACAAGCCTGCCCCGCTCGTGCCAGCAGAAGAGACCTGCTATGGATCAAGTCTGCTAAGGTGTTGAAGCAGCTGGGATCAAGCAGAAGAGCCTTTTCTACTGTGGCTCCATTCCTGTGGAACATTCTTCCACCAGAGGTGACCACTGCCCCCTCTCTTTTGGCCTTCCGGAAGAGTATCAAAACTTGGCTTTGCCAGTTGGACTGGGGCCCTGAGAGGGGCACTCACTGCTGGAGGTGGTTGACAGGGTAGAAGATCTCATCCTTGCCCCATCCGTCTCTTGGCTCTTGCAGGCATGATTTTAGTACAGATTTTAATAATGTAAATCATATACACTGTACATGAGAAATTCCCTCTGAGTCCAGGGACCTGTTGCAAGTAAGTATATCCTTATACAGTAGTATAGTGTAGTCTTGCAATGTTTTCTGTTTGGGCTTCTTTGGTTACTGCTACTCTTTGAGTGGTTTGTAGGGTTTCCCACAGCTTGTATATCTAATGTGAGAAAATGCATTGCTTTCTGGGGTATTTACTATTTTCATTTATTGCTTTTCACTGGTTCTTTTTTGCTTGTTGGCCCACTTACTGAACCATATTGAAAAAAAACCAAGCTTCTATGTATTGCTTCTTGGTTGTCTTGGGAACTCGTTCTGCTTTTGAATCAACTTCCAACCACATCCCCTTTAATTTTTAAAAGTTCTCTCCATTAGGACTCTTCCTGAAAGTGACTCTGTTAACAGCTTTCAGCAGCCCAGAGCAGACGTTTAAAAATGATTCCATTTTACCAATGTTATGATAAGTTTTATCATCTTTGAAAATCAATGGAATTGTTTTTAAGGGTCTGTTTTGGGCAGCTGAAAGCTGCTAATAGTTTTGTTTTCAGGTGGATTCCTAATAAAGATATAAAAGCAAGGCTGGATCCAAGATAAGAACCACACTTGTGTTGTTTTAATTACGGTGTGATTTACCTATTTTAAACTTACTTTTCATATTTAGAAATTTAGGGGGATGTTTACGTGAACCCTTGGGTTCAGGGTCGAATATGTACGATGATAAATTCCTATTTGTAGATAGTAAACATAAAGTGAACACCCGACGTTCTTTTTGGTATGGGGTCACATAATATTTACGTGCGTCATACCTGCCCTGACTTGGTCTTTTAGGAAAAAAAAGACTCTCGACTCCATTCGTAGTGAAACATATACTTTTATTAAAAGCCAAGTGGGTTACACTAAAGCAAAGCCAGAACTGAGATTTAGACACCAAAGTTCCCCGCTTAATTTTTTGTCTGTTCTGTTCCTCCCCTTGCAATCTTCATTGTCCAGTTATGTTTGAATGAATTGTTTTGGGAACAGTCTCTATTATGGTGGGCTAGCTGGCGAGCCATTCCATTCCATTCCCAGGCTTTGACCTTGGGCTGGTGTGGTGATGTCTCTGGAAGGTACAATGAGCAGTCAGTGTTTTCCCCTTCCCACAGTTCCCTCCCCCCCCTAGTTTATGGCAGGCTGGCAGCAAGCAAGGTGAAGCTGAAGTGTACGGTGGCAGCTCTGACAGTTTTTATGTATACAAGTTGAGGTAAGCTTTGAAAGCATTGCTTTTGTAATCCTTTCCAAGCCCTTTACCAACAGTAGTCACAGAAGCCTTCTGCATTTTCTTCCATGTAGCATGTTTCATCTCTGTGTATTTCTGCTTTCCCTGGTTTCATGTCTGGGTGAGTTTGTGAGTATATTTGCACTGGGGAGCACTAGGCAAGCTCTGCTTTGGGTCAGTGACAATGAGATAATCACTAGCATTCTTAGCTGTGTCGCCCAAAGGGATGCGCTGGGTAGATGGCTTTGGATTTCTTTTTCTCTGTAGCCTCTCACAAGATCAGTCCCATTTTTGAACTGAATCATTCTTTCACAATATCCCCACACACGCGCACACGCGCACACACATGCACACACCAAATCTTGTCCTTGTTCTATTCTGTTTTGGGAGAATTATCCTGCTGATGGAAAAAGGAAGTTCTGAATCCCTTTCCCTAATTCCTTTCCAAATTCCATTGGGTTGGAAACAGTGGTGGGATTCAGCCAGTTCGCACCACTTCGGCAGAACCGGTAGCTATTTTTTTGTTGCCCAGTCCCAGAATAGACTTCTGGAAGTGGCATCCACACAGAGAACTGGTTGTTCACATATTTGAATCCCACCACTTTTTGAAAAGGATAAAAAGGTACCGATAAAGGAGAATATTTGTAGCTCAGGATTGAAATGAGGAATCCTTGGTGCTCTCTGAGCTTGTTTGGTTTCTTGCAGATGTTTCATTACTCAAACTAGGTAACATCATCAGGATAATTCATCTAACTCGTCCTGTACTTTGTTCCTATTCCCCCCCCCCCTTTTAAAAAAAAATAACTAAAGCTAATATGTAAGCCAAATAAGCAAGGCAAAAATAAGCAATGGAGGCAAGAGAGTTTCAGTGGGCTAAAAATGGCATGTTTGAATAGCTGACGTGCCATTTTCATTGTTGGCTGGTCCTGAGGCAACATAATGCATAATGCACTGCACTGATAGCCCCAGTGTAAATACAGAACTCAGCCTGTTAAATAACTGAAATAAAATAACTATGATAAATGCAGCGGACTGTTTGCATGGGAACTGTCAGTGGTAAGTATGTGACCTCTGTGGGCTCTTTCAGCTCAAGGTAAATAACATACAAAAGCAGAATCTACGCTTTAATATCCTGGCTGAACCCGTAGCTTGTAACACACATAAAGAGAGAGAAAGAAAAAAGAGTGAGTAAGTGAGAGAGGGAGGATGAGAGAGAGTTTATGAAATGAAGTATACCTCCTCTTAACTGTGCAATGAAAACATTATTGTATAAATATTAGGAACTTGGTTGGCTTATTTGGAAAAAAAAACCAGAATGGTAAATGGAATGAAGGCAAAATATCTACAATCATGCTACTATGGCCATTCTGAATCCTACAGGACATTAGGAAATTAACCCTTCTTTCCATGAGCATGATTCATGATAAATGAAACTAATAATATATATATATATAAAATAAAGTCACAAAACTGTATCTCACGTCTCAAAGGTGCTTTTTTCTTCAAAAGGCAACTGGACTTTTTTTTTTTCCTGGAAGAAGAAGAAAATGTTTCACTTCTTATCCAAGAAGCTTCATCAGTTCTGATGGCAGGAGGATAAAAGGATACGTACTGACAATTGAGACAGGATGATGGGGGGATGGAAGTGTATCTCCCTGATTTTGGCCATGTCATGTGGGGAAATACATTGGATAAAGCATTGCCTTCTCCCACTGCAANTTTTTTTTTTTCCTGGAAGAAGAAGAAAATGTTTCACTTCTTATCCAAGAAGCTTCATCAGTTCTGATGGCAGGAGGATAAAAGGATACGTACTGACAATTGAGACAGGATGATGGGGGGATGGAAGTGTATCTCCCTGATTTTGGCCATGTCATGTGGGGAAATACATTGGATAAAGCATTGCCTTCTCCCACTGCAAAGAGGCAATGTGGGGAAAACATTTTTCAAGGTATTAAATTAAAAAACTGAACTCCAGGGTAAATAGGTATTTCAAGATGATGGCATGCTTACTATTTGCATGCGGAAACCCACACCTTTTCCACATATCATTTCATTATGCTAGTGATCAAGAATATTTTTAAAGAGAAATACATAATTGACAGAAGTTAGATAGAATAAAAGCAGTAGCCAAGAGAAGAAATAGGACTCAACTATGTCACTGTAGCTTCACATTTCCCTGATGTAAATAATGCAAGATGCCCCAACAATTAATCCTATACAAAGTTGGTTTTCTACAAAATCCATAGGAAGAAATCCATCTTTATAATTTCTCTCTTACTGTTTTCCTTTTTAAATTCTGGTAGTAACTCCTTTTTTCCCAGAAATTTGAAACAACCCGTCATTGTCTGACACCCAGTACTCTTCAGCATCTTCATAAATGATTTAGATGAGGCCATAGAAGGAGAAGTGGTCAAATTTACAGATGACACCAAGCTGGAGGAAATAGCTAACACTTTGGAAGAAAGGCTCAAGATTCAGAAGCATCTTGACAGACGAATACTGGGTCCTAACCTATAAATTGCAATTCAATGGTGAGAAAAGTAAGGTCCTACACTTAGGTAAGAAAAAACAAATGCACTGGTATGGAAAAGGTGATATTGGCTCAACAGTAGTAACTGTCAGAGGGATCTACGTGTCCTAGTGGACCACCATTTAAGTATGAGCCAGCAATGTGCTGCAGTTGCCAAAAAAGTTCTAGGCTGCATCAACAGAGGGATAGTATCAAGGTCCCATTATGTGACAGTACTGCTTTATAGTTCGCTATGAGACCACACTTGGAATACTGCATCCAGTTCTGCTCACCACAATACAAAAAAGATGCTTGGATCTTACAAAGAGTACAGATAAGAGCAACAAAGATGATGAGGAATCTGGAAGCTAAACTGTACAATGAACAGGTGAGGGAACTGGGTATGTCTAGTCCAGGGGTAGGCAACCTTGGCCCTTTTATGACTCGTGGACTTCAACTCCCAGAATTCCTGAGCCAGCCATGTTGGCTCAGGAATTCTGGGAGTTGAAGTCCACGAGTCATAAAAGGGCCAAGGTTGCCTACCCCTGGTCTAGTCTAACAAAGAGAAGGACAAGGGTTGACATGATAATAGTCTTCTAGTACTTGAGGAACTATCACAGAAGAGGGGGTGTCAACCCTATTCTCCAAAGCATCTGAGGGAAGAACAAAAAGTAATAGGTAGAAGATCATTAGAGAGAGAGTCAACCTAGAACTAAGGAGAAATTTCCTGATAGCGAGAACAATTAACTGGTGAATGGCTTGCCTACAGAAGTTGTGGATGCTCCATTATTGGAGCCTTTCAAGAAGAGATTGAACAGATATTTGTCCAGAATGGAATCAGGACTCCTGCTTGAGCAAGAGATTGGACTAGAAGATCTCTAAGTTCTCTTCCAAACCTGTTGTTCTATGTTCTAGGCACCCTATCTTCTTATCCTTCTCTATACCGCTCCCATTTCCAGGGAAATGTTTACAATTATAGCCATTTGTTTAACTTCTTAGTAAAAAAAAAAATGTTTGCTGGAAATCTCTGCTCTTGTTTCTCTTTCTTTTCTATAAAGGTTTTTCAAGGGCACATTACCACCTTGTCTAAAAATCAATGCAAAGTTACACACGCTGTGCTTCTTTGTATTTGGAAAACATATTGGTTGTTGGCCCACTTCTATTGGGTAAACAGTTGCTGCTCTCCAGAGAATAAAACCAGGATCACTATAGGAAACAGTTTGTATTTTACACCTTTAAAATTACACCCGTCCTCAAAGCCTGCGTGGGCTATTATTTAGCCTCTATAATAGCCCAAGAAAGAAGTGCCTGAACTTTGATTTTATATTTTAAGGAGCAAAAAAAACCAACAACAGTGAGAAGGGAAACTAGGATTTCTCTAACTTTCCAACCATTTCTCTGAATATTTGTTTTGCACTGTCATGAAAAGCGCAGCACGTTCTTCCATGTCTTCTTTTGCAACAGGAAAGCAATGCATGTGACACTCCAAATTAGCTATAGGCTGGCTAATTCAGGTTTGCTTCTCTTTTCACAGCAATTTCTGTGAAGATCGATAGCTCCAGACTGCAGCCGAAGCCTCCGCCATTCATCTAACTAAAGTGCAGTGTCATATGTACCTTTGACCTTAACCAATAAGGAGTTGTCTCCCGTGGACAGCCTCAAGTTTTCAATAGAAACAATGATTTCCAATTACCAGTGCCCGATGCAACCCGGAAAACACCAGCTCACAAGACAACGTGCATCATCGCTGGGGTGTCTGCAATGTGTCGCATCTGGATTTGTGTAGATAAATCCACACATCACTGCCACTTTGGAAATCTTATGGAGCTTATAATTGAAATTTGCTTGTGTGAAGCAAATCCCTGCCTGCATGAAAAATTGCATTTCTTCATATGTAATAAGGAAAATAAAGAAACCCTCAAGCTGAGTTTGAGTCCTGGTGACTATATGCATGCAGCTTTCTTTGCAGGGTAAGAGAACTGGTTTGCCTCAGCCTTCCTCCAGGAAATTATTGCAATGTAATATAATAGTATAAATATGATTTGTGGGAAGGGCAAGATTTTCAGCATCCCTCAAGGAACTATCTGAAGCTGTAGGTCACAAATGTCTTAACCTAGAAATAAAGTTGTACTTTTTTTCCTTGGCCTAACATCATGACAGCAATGTTATATAGGTTAGTCCTTGATTTATGACCATAATTGAGCCCAAAATTTCCAATGCTAAGCAACACATGAGGTTAAATGAGGTTGGCCCAATTTTATGATCTTTCTTGCCACAGTTGTTAAGTGAATCACTGCAGTTGTTAAGTTAGTAACGTGGTTATTAAGTGAATCTGGCTTCCCCATTGACTTTGCTTGTCAGAAGGTCACAAAAGGAGATCACATGACCCCAGGACACGGCAAGCATCATAAATACATGCCAGTTGCCAAGAGTTCAAATTCTGATCACATGGCCATGGAGATGTTACAGAGGTTGTAGGTGTGAAAACTGCTCATAAGTCACTTTTCTCAGTGCCATGGTAACTTCAAACAGTCACTAAACAAATGGTTGTAAGTCAAGGACTACTGGTATAGTAAAATGTCAGTGAATTCTGCCATTTGAAAGCCAATTGAAAGCCAATGTTAAATCCAGAAGCTTGAGTGCAAGACTTTTAAATGATAAGACTGTGTCATGCAGGGATGGGCAATAGAAATGGCAAAGTGGTTTCCTGTCACCCCTTGATTTTTCTGCAGAATACTTTTTATCACTTTGGGTGGTTGATGTAGGAGAAGGAGTGGCAGAGCATAGGGGTGGAGTTAAAAGAGGGATCAGCCTAGAATCCCTACATAGCCACAAACAAACCAAGTCCAACCTACCTTGAATTCCATCGATTTTTGTCCAATTTCAAGCAGGTATTAACTGTTAATTGAGAATATTCCAGTGCATAGGCAAGAATAGCAATAAATCAGTTTAACTGGACCTTTACATGTAGACCTAATTGTTCGCACCTGACAAGTATACATTTCTCACCAAAACATTGGGCTGCTCACATTCACTAGTTTTAGCTTATTGTTATTTTCAAAATGCCAGTTAGGACTTGGTAGATGTAAAGGACAGTGGGAATGGCCTTGAAGGACAGGAACAAAATCCACTATCAAGGCAATGGTCCAATAACATAAACCTGAGTCTGGGAAGAACTGTAACCTAATAAAATATTGTAGACAAGCCCCTCTCTAGTTTATATGGAGATAAAGTAAGGGAGGGGGGAAGCAATTCAGATGTTCAAGATTCTGTTACTCTACTGTTACAATAAATATAGTATTGAGTTACTTGGCATTAGTTTCTTAGTCTGATCTACCTTGTAGGGCTGAAAGAAGTCAATTCTATCTCTATTTTTTTTTAATTTAGAAACTGGAAAAAATACCATCAACAACAGGTAGATCAGTTATTGTCATTTCAGGAAATTGTATACCAGTCTCGGTATACTCTGGGGAGTGCAAGTATGATTGTTGCCAAAGAGAATGTGAGAGTTCTGGGGTCATGGCTACCTTATCTGAGCAAATTATTAATCCCTTTCTTAGAATCTTCTAGGCCCATAGTCACTTTACAGTCAGATGGACAACATATAATAAATAAATAATAAATAAAATGCCATTTTTTTTCATCCAGAGAACATTTAATAGCAGTGCTTATTTAGAGATGAATATTAATTTTTAACTCAGTAGGGGCTAGTTTGTTTACTTTCACTTCTTACTGTATTTGATTTTTATTTAAAGTCCTAATTAGAAAAAGAAAAACCAAACAAAATTGTTTTTTTCTTAAACAACAACAACAAAAACTCCCTCCCTGAAAATATCTTTGCAAAGATTTGTTTTTCTATTACCCTAAAATTTCCCTCCAACCTGACATCAAAAACTGCCTGAAACAAATGTGGATTATCTATATTTTTCTGAAGAGGATACAAGTCTAAATTCAATTTTTTAAACATCTTGAGTGCTCTGTCAAAACAAAACAAAATGCCAATCGATGAAACGAAGGAAATTGAACATAAAGAGTCCTGTTAAACTGATAGCACTTACACAAATCAAACAGGTTTTTTTAACACACTCTATTTAGGTCAGGATGAAAGAAACATCTGGAGATATCTGTTTCCTCAGAAGAAATGCAGCTGGGGCATTGATAAGAAATTTCTGTATTTATTCTTCTCCCCGCCCCACTTGCCTGTGCCTATGTGGTGAACTAAGAAAAGAAAATATCATAATGTACAGATCTGCAAGAAATAGAAAATCATTTTCTGGATGTTCCAGTGAAATCAATAGAAGTGAATTAAATGGAGTGGAACAGATATGATAACACATGGAAATAAATATGGTGTATTTAGAGCTAGGCCAAACAGGAAGTCATTTTGGTTAGTTGGTGGAATTGTTTTGATAATGCTCATTCAGACAATTAAACAGGGAGGTAGTGGACTCCTTTTTAGTTCTTTTATGTTCAGGTATGGACTAGACAAATATATTTCTGGAATGCTTGAATTAGAAGATGTTTAACTTGCAGGAATTGGTTTCAGTGGCTGAAATGGCTGCTTCCCAGGAATCCACCTCATGGGTGATATTTAGATTTGGATCTGTCACTCAGTTGCAATGTAACCAAGTTAAATGTGAATGTTCAAAGCTTCATGTTTCAATGACATCTCAGTATATTCTACAGTAAGGGTGTCCAACCCAGAATTCAGTTCCCAGAATTCCCCAGCCAAATTGGGCAGCGTAGGCAAAAACAAACAATAATAAAAATAAACAGATAAATGTTCAATGGATTAAAGGGGAACAATAGTTCTATGTTCTTTCACAAAAACACAGGGTACTTAAAAATTCCAAAAATGCCACCCAAATAAAGTCAAAAGAAGTGCTAAAGCACTTGGAGAGCTTGATAGAAAAAGACATTTTTTGCAGGGTGGAAAAACTTTCAAGAAACTGGAAAGCCACTTTCAGGACAAAATCTGAGAATATCTACATCTTTTAACCTGAAGGATAAAAATAATCACAGCTTCTGATGAAAGGATGGCTTTAGGTTGGGAAAAAAATAGAGGACAACTGCATGGTTTGTGCCAAATAGCTACATAGCTCTATGTTTTGGAGCTGTTTACATTATTTCTTTGGCTTGTTTATTTGCTGGTATTCGTGTGGCTAAACCATCTTTTCCTCAAAGAACTTTGAGGTAACTCTTACAATAAAGAGATGAAATCCAAAGCCGTACAATAAAGCATAATACAAATTGAGCTACCACTCCATTTTCAGAAAAAGTAAAGGAAAAAAACCCAATCCAATTCTATCATACAGAAATGTTAAAATCATTAAATTCAAATACTGAACTCGGGTGTGAAAACAATAAAGGCAGAGATCAAAGTATGGAGTTGTTATAGCAACTGGCATTCCAAGAATATATCTGAATACAGCAACTCAAAATACACAAAAATAATAAATTAGGGGAAAAAACCTGGGGAATCAATATTACTCGTGTCCATAGAGAGTTTAGTTAGCTGGACAAGCAAGTTTCATCAGTGTGAACTTTCGTGAAGAAGTTAATTCACCTTTCCTTCCCTTATTTTCTACCACTGATTTTCTTTGTGACAACAGAAGTTCTCAAAGATAACTTTTTAAAGACGGGCATCAATTTCATCATTTTTAGGATTAATAAAATATGTTTTAAAATAACTCATTTTTGTCCTTACAGGCTGGATTCATAAGCATGAGAGATGTATTCAGGCAACTGAATTTGTCCGTTTGCTGCAAAATCCACATGAAAATATTTCTATTTCCTCTCTGCTTAAAAGCATCTAGAAAAGGGAAATGAACCACCTCACTGGGGAATTATTTCCATTCTCAAGCTGCTCCTACTCTTCAGAGAAGTGTTATTATAATTCAATTGAAATTTGTCTTACTATAACTTAAATTCATATTCTAAATACTCACCCTAGAACACTTGTGATTTGTTTTCAAATATTTAAAGAGTGCCGACATACATTTCTTCAGTCTTATCACAGGGT